>NC_056741.1:1084635294-1084677794 GCF_019279795.1 Protopterus annectens
ACAAATGAAAAGTTTATGTAAAAAGGTTTTGTGATGACAACAGAACAGCCTTGATTGTTAGACACAGAGAGCTACAGGTTCCTCAGAAATCTGATGGCACTTCTCAAGATAGCAGAATTCTGCTCTGATGGAAGAGAAAGTCCTGGAGCAGAAAGCAAGTCCTGCCAGCTCACACAACTTAGAATGCACATGCTTAGGACACAACCCTGCTGCCTTTTGCAACACTGCAACAGTGAAACTGAAACAGAAAACAACTGTTTATTCTTGGTCAGAGTTGATATAAATGTTGAAACTGTGGTGTGTGTGTGTGTATGTGTGTGTGTGTGTGTGTGTGTGTGTGCCGTGTGCACGTATGCACAGTTGAGGTGATGTGATCTGATTCAGAAGTGGGCTTAAAATAACTTATGGGGAGCAGAAGCATAGGATGCTAACTCGGTAACATCTTTTTTGATGAAATTCACTTTTACCACTGAGTGAGGCAGAAGCAAAGCAGAAGAATATAAGTAATTTAGATGGTAACCCCCCCCACCCCCAGCTCACAGGCCCTAAGACATTTTTTTTTCTGTTTGTTGGTCTCCGCAATTAATAAAGGTTTCATCAGACTTGGAAGGCCATCTCAGTAACATCAATAAGAAATATTGTATAGCCTTATAAGAGCTACAAATCCACCACATGTAAAACTTAATCAAAAGTTAAGCATACCTAGAGGTTGCAGAAAAGCTGATGGTCTCCTAGGCTGCATGTACAATGCAAACCATTTCCGTATCAGTACTGTTTTAGTACTGCTCTAAATTTTACCATTTTAAAGGGTAAGTAGTAAAGAGCCATTGCCAGTGCCTTACAGGCTAGCCATTAGCACTACACTATCCACCAAAGCACATAACCTTTCCTAATCATTCATCAAGTCTCTGTCAATATTTAAAAAGTAAGCAAACAACCTTACCATTTTACTGTTCTGGGGCTTTCTTTGCTAAACCCATAACACGTTTATATTTCTTGGTTGTTAACTGTTATCAAGTATACTCTACCAATGTAGCATTCAACTAATTTAGCATTGCTCCTTTTGTGTCCAGAATGTTACTAGTCCTCTGTAAATCTTTTCATCTGTTTGTGACTCATCTCCTCTGCAAACAAAAAAGGCTTATCGTGTTTGAAACTGCTGCTGACTTTTGTCAGTACTGTGTCTTTAAGCTTCTGCAGGATTAACAAAGGAACTGTTACTTTTAAGAGTAACACCTGTAAAAGACTAGAGGTGCTTTGGCAAAGCTTGCATGTCAGAGAATGTTAGGGCTTGCAGGCCTTATGTGGCAGCCCCATCTAGTGGTTAAGTAGGGGCTGTTGCAGGTCACATTTTAAGCTGCAGGTAAAAACATTACGCCTATTTTACTGAGTATCATGTTTGTACACCTTACCAAAATTGCTGTGTCTCACAAAGAAAGTAATTAAGTCTGTCCTCTGAATTTGAACTGTCTGACAAACCCCACTTCATAATTAATACAAATTTTGGACCAAATGTATGCTTCATATAAACAAAAGAAAGTAGTTCCTGGTTGATGTAAAAGAGTTAAACAAATTTGTAAGCTACAGGGTTTTTTTTAGTTATACTACTAGTAAGGCATTAATGCATTGATAACATAAAGCATAGATACATTTTCATTAGCATGCCTTAATTTTTTAGTATTCAAGTTATGTATTCAGTTTACTTGAACAGGAAGTGAAGAGTGACCCAGCTGACATATTTGTAAATAAGCAACATATCCCATATAATTAACAGATTACCTTCTCTAGTCTCCATAAGAATTCTCTCTGTTCTATGCATATTGAGGACTTTCAATGACTGATATTAAAGTCTGACCATGCAACATCTTCTTTGCATAGACTATCAACTTTCAGGAAAAAAAAAAACATTTTGTTTGATATATTCTTTTTCTAGTGCGCCATCTTGATACAGTGGGTACTTGACAATGCTATCTCACCTCGTTGGTTCTTTGGGTTGGTTCCTGGCTGTAATGCCTTCTTTATTGAGTCTGCATGTTGCCCTTGTGTCTGTGTGAGTGTATTTGTTTTCTCCCATATCTCAAAGTCATGATGACAGGTGAACTGGTAGAGTTCTAAACTGCCCATAGGTATATGCACAGCGCACTCTGTATGGGAGGGGTTTCGCTGTATTCTGTGATGGAATCATCTTCTTCCAGGATTAGTTATATGCCTTATATCTGCTGTTTGAGGCAACAAAAACGTCAGCTTCCTCTGAAATCCTGAACAGGATAAAGCAGCTGTCTGAGAATGCATGAAAAGTTATTCACCCTCTATTGTCAAACAGAATATTTTTCCCAAAAAAAACTTTATTATAGTTTTTAAATATAACAATCAGACAAACAGCCAAACATAACATACAACTATTTACACTACATGCAACAATGTTAACAGTGGATTTATATTGCTGACTTCTGTTATAAAACAAAATGTAATAAAATGGATTTCTGTTGTCACACATCAGCTACCTGTTTTGCTGAAAGGTGTTGTTCTAGAGATCTGCTGATTTCCTTGAAGTAATTTAGACTTTGAAACCTGATGCCCTGATTTCTCAGTTAGGAGAATTGCCATTGGTATTTTAAAGTTTTCCTGTATGTAATTCCTGGTATAAATCCTGTACTATCTTTGCCACCCAGTTTTGAGGACCTTCAGCTTTGCCTATGTCCTTTTGGAGATAGTGTTTTCAGAACTTTCCAATGTATTCAGGATGATACTCTCCAAGAATATATAATATACAAGAAGAAGCAGTTTGTTACATTGCACTCATGGTGCCTAATGCTTTGCATTTAGGGCTGTCACCTTTTCTTTTTTTAAATGAAATGTGAAATTTTGCAGGACATACAGTACTTAACCCAGAACCACTTCAATGGGCTACAGTTCACTTTTTTATTTTGCCAAAGTAAAATTTCAGTCTTGTAGAATTTGAATTGTTCTGTTGTTTCTTATAATATTAAGTTTCTGTAGATACAAAATAAATATTTTATGCAACCATTAGCGAAAACTTAGTAAATATTTTTATCCCAACATAGTAAGACATTTAAAATGCAGCAGAATGAAACCAACTAAGAAAAATTAAAATACTGTTTGGCTGCACAGCTGAATGGAAAAACACACCAAATGGACCAGTACTTTAGCATAAAATAAATTTTAATCTCCGCTTTCGTCAATACAGACTTCATCAGAAAAATCTAACACATTACAGTTCCACGATTTAAATACTAAAAAAAAATTACATTCAATTAAAACCAATTAAGGTTGATGCAAAAATTTTTAAAGTGATAAAACATCACCCATTGCTGTCACATACTTTGTTGATGTAAAATCTGCGATCTTGTAAAAACATTTAATATTGATGGCATCATTTAAGGCTGATCAGCTCTCAATTGAATCTGCCTTCTAGTTTCTCTCTGTTCCAAAAAGTTTCTAAAATTGCCACTCCTCAAATTTAAATGACCCTGTTCTAAAATAGAGAACAGAATTTTTTTAAAATTGGAACAATTTAATGTAAGCCTGTATAAAGCATTGTTGACATCCTTCTTATTAATGTCATACAAATGCTCCCTAATCCTGGTCATTAACTGTCTAGTTGTCATCCCAATATAAAAAGAAGGACATGAGCAGCACACAGCAACATACACAACCCCCATGTACTTCTACACGAGAAATAGTGAGACACAAAAATAACGTATGGCATATGTTCCAAATTTATAAATGGTCCTTCCAAAATGTATCTACAAATGTTACAAGCGAGACATTTATACATTCCTTTGTTGACACTAAAAATTTTTGTTTCAAACACGTTTGTCCCTCCCTTTTTCCAACAAGCTTTTTAAGTTAAAATCTTTTTTATAGACAAATCTGGGGTTCTCCCCCACATTATTACATAGTTCACAATTACCTCTGACAATATTCCAATTGTCAGTTAGAATCTTTTTAATGCCCAAAGCCCCACTAGTTGTTTTTAGAATGTGGTTATAATGAAAAAATGTTGGATGATCAAATTATGTGTTTGAAACAAAAATTTTTAGTGTCAACAAAGGAATGCATAAATGTCTAGTTGTCATCCATACACTATTTCTGTGTCTACCTATTTCTCGTGTAGAAGCACATGGGTTGTGTATGTTGCTGTGTGTAGCTCATGTCCTTCTTTTTATATTGGGATGACAACTAGACAGTTAATGATCAGGATTAGGGAGCATTTGCATGACATTAAGAAGAAGGATGTCAACAATTCTTTATACAGGCATACATTAAATTGTTTCAATTTTAAAAAAATTCTGTTCTCTATTTTAGAACAGGGTCATTTAAATTTGAGGGGTGGACATTTTAGAAACTATTTGGAACAGAGAGAAATTAGATGGCAGATTCACTTGTGAGCTGATCAGCCTACCTGCTTAAATGATGCCATCAGTATTAAATGTTTTTACAAGATCGCAGAGTTTACATCAACAAAGTATGCAACAGCAATGGGTGATGTTTTATCACTTTAAAAATTTTTGCATCAACCTTAATTGGTTTTAATTGAATGTAATTTTTTTTTAGTATTTAAATCATGCGGAACTGTAATGTGTTTGATTTTTCTGATGGTCTGGATTGACGAAAGCGGAGATTAAAATTTATTTTACACTAAAGTGCTGGTCCATTTGGTGTGTTTTTCCATTCAGCTGTGCAGCCGAGCAATATTTTAGTTTTTCATAGTAAGACATTTGCCATTTTTCATGTTTTTCCCAAAGGATGCAACTTCCCAAACAGGGCCCATCCTACTTGATAAGGGACAGACAGTAATTCAGTCTGTATCCCATTATGGTAACTTCCATCCTTTTGACCCCTGCCAGCATACTATGGGATCATGGTCAAAAGGAATGTTATATTAGAGGAGTAAGTACATAGATAAGCAACTTTAATTTGTTTAGAAGAAAGGAGAGACTGACTATGTAGGCAGTGTGAAAACATTTAATATATACAGTTCAACAAAGTAAAGGGGTAGGTTTGATATGACCAGGACCCAAAGAGAGGAACTTTATGACAAAAGCAGAGAGAATAAGAAGAAAGTTCCATTTCTATCTGAAGAATCACAAGCTGTGATAGGATAAGTAGGACTTTACTTCCTGTTGAAAGCCCTGAAATCATGGGCCTCCATACCACCCTAAGTGAGATAGTGAACCTCAGTAGAATATATAATAGAGAGATGGATGCAACACGTTGACCATTTTTTATGTTTAGGCACAACAATCACATGACTCTTTTCACGTTTGTTGCTCTGGCTGTTTCCTTTAGAGTTATGTAATCTTTTTGCCTTGGTTTTTAATTCCCATATGAATTACTTAATATCACTTTACTCTGAGTCTAAGATAAAATGATTCTGACCAGTTTAACCCTGCCAGATCTCCTTTCCTTCAGTTAATTCTTTCTGTGTTATGCTTCAGCCATGATACAGACCTATGTCATCTGATAAAAGATATAATTTTAGTTTTAGAACATTTCTAGTGTCACTTACAAGACATTAAAAAGGATTGCGCCTATTAAGGATTACATCTAAAAGGAACACTGTGGCACTCCACTAATAGCCTGTTTTTCTTTAGAATCATCATCATCAACCTCTTTTTTTCCCACTTTGTATGGGGCTGGGGTGTTGTATCAACTGTTGCCACTTGTCATTATTTAATGCCACTCTCCCACCTTCTTCAACAGTCATACCTAGCTCCCTCACATCTTCTGTCATGCATTCCACCCATCTCTTGGCTGGATGCCCTCATCTCCTCTTGCTTTCTTCCTGTCTCTTCCAAATCTGCTTTACCAAATCATCTTTTGCTTTCCTGCAAGAGTGACTGAACTATTTTAATCTGTTGTCCTTGACCTTTTCTGTAAATAGGGCTACTTTATCTTCAGGTCTGATGTCATTTCTTCACCTGTCCCATGACGTGTTTCCTACTACCTATCTCAGGCATTTAATCTCTATCACTTTGAGTTTCCACAGCTGCCTGCCTGCACTGACCAAATTGCTGTATTAGACAGAAGCATTGGATGCATAACTGTTTTGTAGACCGTACTTTTCAGCTTCTTTGGCATTCATCTGTCAAACTCTACTCGTGACACTTTGAGCTACTTGACTAGAGCTCCTCTGATTTTGGCCTCCTCATTAAGACTTCCCTTACTGCTCAACCACACCACCAAGATGCCTGACAATGTTAACAAGTTCCACTGTTTTACCATTTATCCTGATTTTAAGCTTCATCTGATTTATGCAGTTTGCTCCTGTGACCGCTGTCTTGTGTGCATCCAACTGTATCTTTAAGCCCTCAGTTTTGCATTTCATTCCTCTGTCATTTGCTGATGTTCTTGTTTAAAGTCTGCTTGCAATGCCAGGTCATGCCATACAGCAGCTTTCTAAATCTCCTCTCCTCTGACCAGTTTACTGTTTTTACATGGCCTGCACTAATTCTGCCAATGCTTCTATGATGTCAGGCCATTGCAGGACTACCCTGATCAGCTTTCTTGGAAACTTGTAGAATGTTTCCTCCAATTGAATGAATGCCCAATTAGACTTTTTTCCATCTCCAGCTTTTTGTCTGGATGTCATTTCATAACAGCTACTACCATAGTACCCATTCTATAACTATGAGCTTTGTATGGTACTGTACCATCACCTAGTTTGACAAACTCCACATAGATGTCATTGTCTTGCTCTCTTTGTTGAAGAACTCATAATCAATTCATTGGAAATTACTTTCCCAATGTAAACCCATTGTGCCTTTGACCCTGTGGCCCACTGTCTGTGCACTTCATTTTTTCATCCAAAAAAGGCCCCATGATTTTCTTTACCACAAGTATTAACTGAACTGCAATAGTTAGTATACCCCAGGCTACACAACAGAAGGCTCTGTTTACAACTATGACTTCCCCAGAATACATAACAGACGGCTCTGTTTATGACCTTGGCATCCCGAGGATACACAACAGAAGGCTCTGCTTATGACCATGGCATCCCCAGGATATACAACAGAAGGCTGTGTTTATGACCATGGCATCCCAGGGATACACAACAGAAGCCTCTGCTTACAACTATGGGACCCCCAGAATACACAACAGAAGGCTGTGTTTATGACCATGGCATCCCCAGGATACACAACAGATGGCTCTGTTTATGACTGTGGCATCCCCAGTATACAAAACAGAAGGCTCTGCTTATAACCATGGCATCCCCAGGAAACACAACAGAAGGCACTGTTTATGACCACGGCATCCCCAGGATGCACAACAGAAGGCTGTGTTTATGACCGTGGCATCCCCAGGATGCACAACAGAAGGATCTCTTTGCTACTGTGGCATGAACAGGCCACACAACAGAATGCTATTTTTATGATCGTGTTATCCCCATGCTACACAATAGAAGGTTCTGTTTATGACCATGGCATTTCCAGGCTACACTACAGAAGGATCTGTTTTTGACCGTGGCATCCCCAGGATACATAGCAGAAGGCTGTGCTTACAACTGTGGCATCCTAAGGATACACAACAGAAGGCTGTGTTTACGACCATGGCATCCCCAGGATACACAACAGAAGGCACTGTTTACAACCATAGCATCTGCAGGATACGAACAGAAGGTTCTTTTTATGACTGTGGCATCCCCAGGATACACATGAAAAGGCGCTATTTATGACTGTGGCATCCCCAGAATGCACAACTGAAGGCTGTATTTACTACTGTGACATAAACAGGCCACACAACAGAAAGGCTCTGTTTATGATCGTGGCATCCCCAGGATACATAACAGAAGGCTGTGTCTATAAATGTGGCATCCCCAGGCAACACAACAGAAGGCTCTGTTTACAACTGTGGCATCCCCAGACTACATAACAGAAGGCTCTTTTTAAGACTGTGGCATCCCCAGACTACACAACAGAAGGCTGTGTTTATGACTATGATATTCCCAGGATACACAACAGAAGGCTGACTTTATGACCATGGCATCCCCAGGCTGTACAATATAAGGCTCTGTTTACGACTGTGGCATAAACAGGCTATACAACAAAAGTCTTTGTTTATGATTGTGGCATCCCTAGACTGCACAACAGAAAGCTCAATTTATGACTGCAGCATCCCCAGGCTACACAACGGAAGGCTGTGTTTATGACAGTGGCATCCCCAGGCTACACTACAGAAGGATGTGTTTATGACCATGGCATCCACTCTGTCTTCATGCAAATTCAACAAGCTGCAGAATGGCAGTGCACTGCCTCATGTAACTCTGACTTTTAGACATTTGTCAGAAATGATGCTTGCAGTTGGCATCTACTGCACTTTGCTGAGTCTGGTGTGCACTAAATAATCTTTCTATTTTTTTCTTTTTCTGATATCGTACCAACCAGTCCTTTAATCATTTAATTCTTCAGTGTACTTTCTGTGCTGTGCCCCCACACCCACCCTAACATGGTCTGTAGAAGAAAAGCATCAGTTTCTGGTGCAGACTTGTTTCACGAAGCTCTCTACAGATGATCCTTAATCAACATCCTGAAAGCCTCTCATTGAGTCCAGGAATGTATTTAGGACGTTATAGCTATGGTTGTTCACAATTTCTTCGCTTTTGTCAATTATTTTTTATGTTTTTTTTTTAATTTACAATGTCTGTATCTATACGGGATTGGAACAGCTTCTGGTATTGATTTTAAAGTCACTGGTCCATTCTATCTCACATATTTCTGGTCATTTCTAATACAGGTGTTTCTCAGAAAGCCCTACAACACTTTTAAGTCATACTTTCTAACTGGCCATTATTGTACAGTACTGTAGAAATCAACGAATATGCTCCTACCGTTTTTCTTCAAGTTTGGGTGTGGTGGATATGGTTATAAAAGAATAGTACTGCCTTTTTAAAGCATTCACAAAGGAATTAAAAAAAGCAAATATTTCTCCCTCTCAGACAAAATGACATGCAGAGGGCCTTAATGCTGATATTCTTGCTTTGGCCTGTTAGTTTTGGAATACAGGCCCAAACTTGAGCAAAACAGTTTGTGGTGTACTAATGTTAATCAATGGAAAACTAATATGTCAGCCGTGTTCTTAATCTGACTCTGGTCTGGTTTATTCCTTCCCTTGAGAAATGGAATCACAGTTGCCCTTCCCCAATACTTAGATGTTTTGTCATCTTCGATTTATTTAATAGAAAATTTTGTTAGGGGCGGAACCCTTTCATCTCTTTATTCTTTAAGAATTCTGAGTTGACTCAAATTAAGCTCCCTTTGCTTTTGTTCAAATTTAATGTTAGAACTGCAGTTGTTAAAGGATTTAGAATTGGATCTTCTTCAAGATAGAATAGCATTGTACATTTTGTGCAGAAATTGCATCATGTTGAGCAGACAATGATTGTTTTATTTATTTTAGGAAACACAGAATTCAGCATTGTTTTCAACATAATATCATGTGTAAGGGCTGGAATTAGTCTTCTTATCTTCTTATCCAAGGTATTTTCTAATTCTCCCCCTAAGAAGTCTGAACAGCTGCTGTTCATTTTGTTTCCATTTTCATTGTTTATTGCCTGCCCACCCAACCCCTTCCTTTTGTGATCTGATAATCAGAGCCCCACTTCACAGTCAGATGTAATTTGTCCAACTAGTCATAGTGTTACAGCCACATTTTTTCTCAGTTAAGTCGCAAGATTAGGTTTAAGGGCAGGGCCAAGGTTAGAGTTAGCAGACCTTGTTAAGGAGGGCAAGGGACTTCACCCCCCCCCCCCCAACATCTGTGTTTGGAGTTTGGGCCTTGGTACACTCTTATGTACACCAACTCCATGGCCACAGAACAGTTGCAAAAAAGTGACAAATCTGACTGGTGCCCACCAATTTCTTACAAAGTATAACTCAAAGCAGTTTTGATAATCTACAGTCATTGGTGCGTACAATAATTTTGAGTCTATAAATTCTTTTGCTCTTCTGTTTTCATATCTGAGAAAACTAATTCAAATTAGGATGTTAGCCTTCTTGATATAAATATTTGTACTGTGGACAAACCCATAATAACCTGACAGATAATTCTATAACTGAACAAGACTCACAACAGTCGTATTCCCATAGTCTTCATTAGTTCTTTCAAAGACAGTACAGATCTCTCGACCAGATCGTTAGTTGAAACATGAAATGTTATTGGAGTGTCATGAATGAATTCAATTTCTCTTCATAAAGTATGGAAATTCCACACTGCTGAAATATGATCCATGATAAGATACCAGTGTTTCTGGAATACTATTTATGGTAAAATTTTGCTTCTGTTTTTTTTTTTTTTCTTTTTTTCTTTTTTTCAGTGGTTACATGCAAAAGCCATCTAAGGAATGGAACAGTATAGGCCATATTAAATCTAAGACATGAATATAAAAGTGCATTCAGTAGCAATTTAGTCTCTGCTTGCTATTAATTATACATCCTTACTTTTTCATTCTGTATCCATGCTAGGCTACCATATATATTACCTGGCTAAGCCTTTCCTTCTGAACTTTCCAAGATTCAAACAATGCACCATTTTTAGCATTAAAGAATAACCTTGCAGAGGAATTATGATACTGTTTTCCCACAATACAGAGCTATTTATGATACTTAAGTCTTCAAGAATATTCTAGCACAAAATTTGATTTATTTTAGACAGCATTTAAAAACATTTACATGAGCATATGACAAAGTTATCTCTTTGGCAGTCCAAGTTTAATTTGTTCAGTATACATTGTTGTATTGTCTATAATGTTTTTCATCAATGCTTGAACAGTTAAATTTAAGTTTGTAGTGTTTTCTGCAAAAGGCAAGCTACTTATTACACCAACGTTTGTGATGATACTTTCTTGATCGGAACAGTTTTATACACATATGCTCTTAACAGCATTATCTGACACTTTATTTTTGAAATAATTTGTAAAATTGATTTCCACTGACAAGGTAATCAGCAGTTTGTGCCTTCTATATTTAGTATAAGCAAGACAAAAAAGGTGTGGAGTCTTTTTTTAACAAGAAACATCTTTAGTGAATTATCACTTATGACATGGGCAATCATACATTTATATAAATGAAAACAAACCATACTGACATATTTTCAGTTGCAAATATTATACATCACATGCAATCTTCTATGCAGTCATTGTCAATCAAACATGACAAAGCTCATTCAATTCCTGCATTCCCTTAAACCTCATTCCGCCTCCAAAACATTATTCTACATGAATGGGAATGCAGGAATTGAATGACCTATGTCATGTTTGATTGACAATGACTGCACAGAAGATTGTGTGTGATGTATAATGTTTGCAACTGAAATATGTCAACATGGTTTGTTTTCATTTATATATTAGTACATGAGATGTAAAAGCAATGAGTTCTTATTATCATGTAGCATTCTGTGTGAAAGTAAAACTCCTATGACCTAAGATTACAAGAAAGAATCAATTCACACTTTGTATGTTGTTTATACAAATGTGTGCTAGTGAAAGTAAAACTGGATAACAGCGGGTGATTGGAATAGTAGTAAAGAAGGGCATACTAGCAAGTAACATGTCACAATACTTGTGGGTGTTAACAAAGTTGATAAGTTTCTCAAATCAGAATTGCAAGCAGCAGTTCCAGTTTCACACAACTATCGCTGTCCTGATATAGATATGAACTCTTCTAGCTTTTTTGTAGGAAGCCAATAAAGAATAAAGCCACCTTGATTTGGTTGCACCGCAGTTTAAAAGTAATGAAGTTCTGTATTCAAACAGCTAACTCCATTTCCTCAGCAGTGTATGTTCTGTGAAAAGCTGATCTAGTTCCTGTCATATTTTCTGTGTAGTATGAGTAAAGTAAAAGCTAAACAGCTAAAGAGAAAAAGACTTCATATAACACATCCTGTTGCCTGTTAAATATCAAACATATGGAGTACCCCTAGCAATATGTGTAAGTTGCAAAAGTTGTTTTTATACAGAAACATGATACCTTCTGCTGGACAGATAGTTAGTCTCTTGTGCCAAACACCCTATCCTCTGATGTTCATGTTTGGTTAAAGTAAGTATGATTAATTACTGTGTAGATGGTTTAAAATACAGATCCGAGACACTGAAAAGACATATGTATATATATTTTACTATGTTCTGATCATATTTTATGCGTTCCTAACCTCTCTGTATCATTTTAGGTGGTTAGCATTATTTTATAATTTGTTATATGTCTAAATGGTCTGATGGCAGCTGCTGCACTTATATGATTTTATTTATTTGTTAACCTTTCCTTCTTTTCTCACTGTGCAAATTGCAAACTCCTAATATAATATGGTCTAGAAACGTTAATGTATTTCCTCTATGCATTTAATTATGAAGACAGTACTCTGAAAAACTGTCTGTTTATCCTGCTTGTAGAGACAGTTTCAATATTTCTTTTTAACTGCATTTCTTTGATTGTTGTCACTGTTAAATCACTAATGAATTCCAAAATCTGTGTAATGTATACCTGAACTTTATTCCAAAGTACTTATGTTATAGTTGTGTTATACTTCCCTTTGTAATCCCTAGTAGCCTTTCTCACTACCTCTGCGGTGCATTGCTAAGATATAAAGTTACACATCATTCTCCTAGCTAACTTTCATCTGTACCCGACAGTTCATAGTACTTAGACCTGGCTTTGTAGACTTTCGTCATCTTTCTAGCTTTCAGTTTGAACTAGAGCTCTACATGTCATAGAGACTGGCAAATTCATATACAAAATACTGAAAAATTATAGCTGTATAAAACTTTATAGGTTATCAGCTCTCTTTTGCTGACTGAGATGACAAAGAGATGAATTAATAGGTAATTCAAAGAGGTTGGCTCTCTACGCCAACTCCATCGGAAAGCCTTGGAATTCCCTTCCAAACAACCTAAGACTTATGACCTCGCTTAATCAATTCAAAAATAATCTCAAAGAATTCCTTAAGTCACACTGGTTATGCCCCTGTCCTAATCCAGACTAAAACCCATAGATTTCTTACCGCCTTGTCTCATTCCCCATTACAGAGATTTTAACCTCTATCTACCGGATTCACAATGTAACCTTGAAACCATGTTTTAGAGTATTTACACTCTATGAGAATGTCATATAATCTGTATGTATAGCCTGCTGTTTTCTTCTTGTTTATGTAATCCTATTTCTTCTGTATTTTAATGTACTATGTCTTCTCATTATGTTGGAGCTTTTCTCCCCGGGCCTCTACTGAAAAAGGACATGTATCCAGCTAGACTAGCCCGGTCAACAAATGTAAAATAAATAAATAAAATAAAATCAGTGATTTGTTATATCTTAAGAAAAAAAGAACTCTGTTCTGTATGCTAACCTAGTTCGGATAACCACAGTTAGGTAGATCTCTTTGCTAAGTATAGAAGCCAAAATTTTCAAAAACAGCTCAGAACATTAAATCATCCTCTTATGGTGTTGTCTTTTAATTTTTTATTTTTTTTTTTTGTACAGAAGGACAAGCCTCCTGGAATCCTCTCCCAAACCCCACTACTTATATATCTTACATTTGAGAGACACAGCAGTCCCAGATTTCATTTACCTAAGTCCCCATTTATTACATATTCACTCTTGCTCTTCTGGAACTTGCACTTGTGTGTCCCTAAATGTAAAACTGTTACCTTTTGTCTGAGTAAGATGTGAGCAAATGAGTTAAGAGGTGATCAGTGCTTTATTAGTACAATCTCCTAAGAAAGCAACCCACTTGTGGTTTCTCAAAGGACACTGTATACTGCATACTGATACTGATCAAACTGTCATAGTTATATTAGAGCGCTTTGGTTATAATAGAAGTCCCCCCAAGTTGTCAAAGTAGTTCAGTACAGCCCATTTAACTTTTACTTAAAGAACCAACATTTCTTCACATTTTTGGAGCAACTCTGGTTAATATTTGTTTAATTTTAAAGCACGGTGAACACTTGTGTCACTGTCAGTTCAAGTTAGCAGTATGCAGTTCAGTTTTTAAATATCAGGAAGGTGAGAGATTTACAAATCCTCTATGAGTTGTGCAAACCATGAGGAGAGTCAGAGTCTTCTGACCTTTCGGATGTGATAGCATCATCCTGGAGTCTTCTGTTCTTTCATATGTGATACTACTGACCAATGTCTTCTGAGCTGTCAACATTGGTTAGACCTCCACGTTCAGGGTTCAGCATATCAGAAAATGAGACAGTTTTTTCTAGCTCTGGATATCCATAGTGACCTTTGCTTTCAAGTAATAATGTCTGAGATGCTTAATGTTAATCTCTCTTTCTCCCACCTTATAGAAATCTAGACAGTTTGCCATGACACAGTTCCTGGTATCCACTTACAACCTCCTATAGTATTATCTCAAAGTCACACTGCATCATAAATTGCAAATGTTTTTGTACCACATTGTTCTTGGTGAATTTTTTATATATTTTACTTTCATCACACAAAGCTAGTATATACACATCTGCTTATAAGCTGTCCAGCAGGTGTCCATCAAGTGCTGGAATTGAAGTAACACTGAATTGCAATACAAGCTAAGAGAGCTTAGTGTCCAGTCCCAGCTGGGCATGTGGAAGATCCCTCAATCTCATAGTAAAGGTTTGCACATATCTCTCCACTAGTCAGTCTGCTAGAGAGAAGTACTGTTACAATGGATTATTTATTTCTATTTATTTATTTCTGTTTGTTAACTGGGATAGCGCAACTGTGCAAAATGTCTCTTTTTAGTGGAGTCCCATTCTGTTTCACCAAGTGCAATTCCTTAGATATAAAATCAGTTATTCAGTAATTGCATAGGGTCATCTCAGTCTTGACAAATGATTTGTGCCATTTGGAAGGTGACTCGCAGTTTTGAATATTTAACCGCCTGTGTCATGAACATATTACTCTAGTAAGAGGCTTCTCTGGCAGTTTTCAGTCTTTTCTGACAGGCAGAAGGAAACTCCAGTGGAACCTGCATGGCATATTTTGTTATAGCATGTCATGTATTCATTTTGTAAATATTTTTTTTTTCAAATTGCCATCCGATTTAGAGAAACAGTTATATTAACATGCCAAAAGGTTTCATTTTTACCCCTTCTTGGAGGCCAGAATGAAGTTCTTTCACAAAAGCGTTCCTAGTGTTATTGTCACATTGATGCCAGTTCCACAGAGATCGACAGCCTTACTCAGTGGACTGTTGATATCCCAGTACTTGCCATTCTTACTGCAAATTCCCCATTAGTGAGAGCTTCACTACAAAACAGATGATCTAGCAGTGTACATAAGTTCTCTCACACTATCCTTTTAACACTCGTTTCAGACAGCGGAAATTCTGAAAGCCTGTAAACGTTGTTGCATGCCGCTGTGGTACAATAGTCTGATAATCTTGAGTTGACAGAATAATGTCCCATGTTTGGATGCAGACAATGGCCTTGGTAGATGATGTAGGTTTTTCTGCTTCCTAAACTTATTGACCAGCAGTTTCTGCTCTGTCGTCAGCTTAAATTGCCTTCCCTGTAAGTGTAGCTAGAGCTTCTTAACTCCAAAAATCAAATATCATGCTTCCTTCTCTATCTGTATGCATTTCCTTTCAGCAGCGATAAGAGATCTAAATGCAAATGGAACTGTTGCAGCAGACATGATATGTCGAATCATGAATCTGGGTCTAAATGTAAGGGTATCACAGGCATAAGCAGTGATAATACAAAAGAATCTTCTCTCATTTTAGCAGAGAAACAATTATACAAATGCCTTTTATTCTTATTGCCTCCATTGTAAGATTGCAAGACACTTAATCTTTTAGGAATTAATACAGTCAGATAACATAGTGTTATGTGCACATAATTTTTTTTATTATTTTCAGTGTGTAAAAATACTTTCAACTCCCTTACCCTGGTAGGAATTGATGCTTCTTTTATGGCCTTGACTTTGTTAACTTCAACAGATTTCTCAATTGTTTATTTATTATTGTTTTTATTTATTATTTCACTTGTTTATTTATTATTTCTTCCCAAACTCAGGTTTGGACCCTTTGGCACATAATATCACTTTCATGATGTCTTTATAACATTTCTTGCAAATTCATTTAGCCATCAGTTTCAGTTTTCTTGATGACCAACAAATGGTCCTGGTAAGCCACTGATTCAGGGTCCTTCATTCTTCATAATTCTGTGAAAGATGAAAGGTGCTGAAATAATTCCAAATGACAATTTGTTCTACACAGACAAACTTTTGTTTTTGTTTCTGTTTATAGTCCTTGGATCCATCATCTAGCAATACCTGCTGATAGGCTGAGAATAGGTAAGCTTTTGACAATACCATCCCTCCATATATAGGCATAATCATCTCATCTATCCTAGGAAGTGGATACATCTCTGAGTTACCTGTTTGATTTACCATAAAATCATAATCTGCACACAAATGAACAGACTTCTTTCTTTCCCATTAATTCCTGACCATGACTCTGTGCCAGGTTTACAGTCTTCATATCTACCAAAGTTAATCATTCTATCTGAAAAGTAATCAGTTTGATATTTTTCTTGCTAGTTTTCATGCTGTGATTTTTTTTAACAAGAAAACAAAGAAACCTGCAATTTTCTGTGGTCCTTATGCTTGCTAATTCTATAAACACACACACACAAAATTAAATGTTAATGCACTACTAAGAAGCGAAACCCAGAGATCACAGCACTGCTGAGTTTACTACAGTTATTGTTCAGTTAAATAAAGGTTTTATTATGGGAGGGACACTTGCCTGAAGTAAATGAAGAGAGGAGCATGGTAAAATAGGCTAAGAGGGTGACCATCCCTGGCATTCATTAACACCTACATTAAGTGTGCACTAAGTGCACACCATTTTGAGTGAACAGACAGCACAAGCATAACTCACACCTTCTTCCTTCTAATTTTAGTTTTCCTACTGATTTTCTTGCAGCCTTAAATATTGAGGGAGATTCATAAAGGTTACCACAAAGTGCACACTACATGCACACTTAGTGTAATCTTTCGGAGTGACTAGAAAGCATGGAAAATGTGGTAGGGATGGTCTTAAATACAGATCGTGTGTACTTAGTACTTACTCTTATCTTTTGATATTCTCATATCTAAGTACAAGCAGCAATCTGTTTAGTCTACAAAGTGGTTTCCAAACTAATAAAGATCTGCATTCTTCCCATTTTAGCCTCTTTCTAAGAAGCTAGTCCAGTATTCATTTGTTCCCTGTTCCACATCATTTATTTAAGATCATGAGCCAGAGATAAGTCTGTCAAAAAGATTTCTTTAATGAACAAACTACATCCTTCTCTTGGCACCTTTTACGTTAAAAAAAAGTAATCATTGAGAATCCTAACTGTGGCATCATATGTAGTGCATCTGAATGTTGGCTGAGTTTCCTGTGGTCAGCATCTGCTTTCCCATGAATACTACCTCTTCTGCCCTCCACTTTCCATTGACCCATAACCTCAGTCATTAGTGTATTCTTCCGTTTAGGTCCCATTCATTGCTAAATTACTGTGCTCTGACTTTACAGTGAATTAGTTTGTTTGTTTTGTTAACTAGGTGTGTATGTACATGTTTGAGCATTTGTGTATGTGTTTGTATAGCTCTGTTATGTCCATTGTAGAGCTACAACCCATCTCCTGGAAAAATTCGCAAGTGTAAACAATGTTGTATATTGCAGCACCTTGATTGCTCAAACTCAAAAATTTGTGCAATCCACTTGGGTACCATTTATTATACTTGCATTGTATGAGACTATGTTTTGATGCCTTCTTCTAGATATTGCTTCATACAGTTTGCAGCAGATATTAAATGTTGTACATTTCACTGTGCTTTCATTTTGGATGTTATCCATACTAAAATGCAAGAATCATTGAATGGGGTACCCACTGTTATGCTTCGGATGTTGGATATTATCCATACTGTGTTGCTACAGGTGCCAAATGTTATATAGAGCAGTATGCTACAGGCACTGAACATCATGCATCTTGTGCTGCAGGCACTAAATATTATACATAATAGAATGCTACAGGCACTCAATGTTATACACAATAGAATGCTGCAGACACTCGATGTTATACATAATAGAATGCTACAGGAACTTAATGTTATACATAACAGAATGCTACAGGCCATAAATATTATACATAATGGAATGCTGCGGGCACTAAATATTATACATAATAGAATGCTGCAGGCACTCAATGTTATACACAATCGAATGCTGCAGGCACTCGATGTTATACATAATAGAATGCTACAGGAACTTAATGTTATACAGAACAGAATGCTACAGGCCATAAATATTATACATAATGGAATGCTGCGGGCACTAAATATTATACATAATAGAATGCTGCAGGCACTAAATGTTATACTTAATAGAATGCTACAGGCACTCAATATTATACATAATAGAATGCTGCAGGCACCCAATGTTATACATAACAGAAGGCTACAGGAACTCAATGTTATACATAACAGAATGCTATAGGCCGTAAATATTATACATAATAGAATGCTGCAGGCACTAAATATTATACTTAATAGAATGCTACTGGCACTCAATATTATACATAACAGAATGCTACAGGCACTCGATGTTATACATAATAAAATGCTGCAGGCACTTGATGTTAAACATAACAGAAGGCTACAGGAACTCAATGTTATACATAACAGAATGCTATAGGCTGTAAATATTATACATAATACAATGCTGCAGGCACTAAATATTATACTTAATAGAATGCTACAGGCACTCAATATTATACATAATAGAATGCTACAGGCACTCAATATTATGCATAATAGAACGCTGCAGGCACTCAATGTTATACATAACAGAAGGCTACAGGAACTCAGTGTTATACATAACAGAATGCTATAGGCCGTAAATATTATACATAATAGAATACTGCAGGCACTAAATATTATACTTAATAGAATGCTACAGGCACTCAATATTATACATAATAGAATGCTACAGGCACTCAATGTTATACATAATAAAATGCTGCAGGCACTTGATGTTAAACATAACAGAAGGCTACAGGAACTCAATGTTATACATAACAGAATGCTATAGGCTGTAAATATTATACATAATACAATGCTGCAGGCACTAAATATTATACTTAATAGAATGCTACAGGCACTCAATATTATACATAATAGAATGCTACAGGCACTCAATATTATGCATAATAGAACGCTGCAGGCACTCAATGTTATACATAACAGAAGGCTACAGGAACTCAGTGTTATACATAACAGAATGCTATAGGCCGTAAATATTATACATAATAGAATACTGCAGGCACTAAATATTATACTTAATAGAATGCTACAGGCACTCAATATTATACATAATAGAATGCTACAGGCACTCAATGTTATACATAATAAAATGCTGCAGGCACTTGATGTTAAACATAACAGAAGGCTACAGGAACTCAATGTTATACATAACAGAATGCTATAGGCCATAAATATTATACATAATAGAATGCTGCAGGCACTAAATATTACACATAATAGAATGCTACAGGCACTCAATGTTATACATAAAAGAATGCTGCAGGCACTAAATATTATATATAATAGAATGCTACAGGCACTCAATGTTATACATAATAGAATGCTACAGGCACTAAATGTTATACATAATAAAATGCTGCAGGTACTAAATATTATACATAATAGAATACTACAGGTACTAAATATTATATGGCTTGTTGTCCTACAGGCAGCAGATGTTATATACAGCACTCTGCTACAGGCATTGAATGTTTTAAACATACTGTTATGCTACAGGCATTGAATGTTTTAAACATACTGTTATGCTACAGGCATTGAATGTTTTAAATACTGTTATGCTACAGGCATTAAATGTTTTAAATATTGTTATGCTACAGGTGAAATCACTCAGGTTAAAACAGCCCTCTCCAAAGACAAAAACACAGCATCAATGGGACCAGACGGTGTAACAGGCTGTGTCCTACACGAGCTCAAAGATGAACTAACCCCTCACCTAAATGCACTGTTTAAACTCAGCCTCTCCACAGGCTATGTGCCCACAGACTGGTGCACAGCAACGGTTATTCTGCTCCACAAAGATGGAGCCACAACGGACCCCGGGAACTATCGCCCTATAAGCCTGACTAGCTTGGTCTGCAAAGCTATGGAGTGCATCATCATGGATCTCATTAACAGAGACATTGGAAACCTCCAAACACTGGATCCTACCCAGTTTGGCTTTGTTAAGGGCAGATCATGCCTCCTAAACCTGGTAGAATTCTTTGAGACAGTGACCAAGGCTATAGATGAGGGAAAGGTGGTCCACACAGCCTACCTAGACCTCGCAAAGGTCTCTGACACCATTCCCCACTCAGGTATTATAGACAAGCTCATCAGCCCGAACATAAACCCCTACATCATGAGATGGGATGCCAACTGGCTCATGGATAGAACCCACATGGTAAGAGTTGTGGGAGCTAGGTCTGACTCTAAACCGGTTACAAGTGGCATTCCCCAGGGCTCAGTCCTAGGACCCCTCCTGTTTGGCATATACTTCTTAGAGGTACAGGCAAGTACAGGAGGACTATGGTTGACCAAGTTCACAGACGACTGCAAACTAGGGGCTATAATTGACTCTCTGGCTGACACAGACATTCTCCAAAAGGGTCTCACTGAGACAGATACCTGGTGTCAAAACCATGGCCTCAAGATAAATGCCAAAAAGTGCATAGTCATCCCCTTTGAAAAAAAAACAAAGTACTCAGAAATTACCACATAGGTGGTAGCCCCCTAAATACAGAAGACGTAATAAGGGATCTGGGGACCCAAGTAGATAGTAACCTCTCCTTTGATAATCACATTGCCAAAGTGGCTAGAAAATCTTTCTGTGTCCCACCTAATCACAAAAAGGGTTTGCATCCAGATCAAAAGAGGTCATTGGGCCCCTTTATGCATCACTCATCAGACCCATCATAGAGTACAATGCCCCATTTGGGATGTACCTTACAAGACACCTGCAACAACTGGAAAGACCACAGAGGTATCTCACCAAGAGGATCACTGGCCTCAAGCAGATGCCCTATGCAGCTTGACTGAAGAAACTCCAGCTGTACTTGATTGCATACCGCCTACTCAGAGGTGATCTCTGCCTGACATACAAGGCCATGTCCAACCCAGAATTGATGGACATGCTCCACCTAAAGAAAAAAATATCCCCTCGAGCCACACGCTCCAGGGATCTAAACCTCACCACAACAATAAATAGGACATGCTGGGGGGATAGATTCCTGTCCCAGAGACTTCCCATGCTCTGCAACAAGATTCCAGTCTACATTAGGCAGAGCCTCGCTAACACTCTTCAAGAGAAACCTTGACGAGTGGATGGGAAACAGAAAGTTTACCCCAGGGATCACTTCAATGGCTCTGCTGGATCTAAGGGGGTGGCGAAAGCCAACACATTCTGGCTAGGCTTATAAATGCCTTCAAGCAGATAGCCTAGTACCTACCTATGAACCTATGAACCTATTGAATATTATACATGGTGTTAAACTATAGGCACTCAGTTTTATACAAGCACCAAATGTTACAAAAAGTACTATGGTGCAAGCACTGTATGTTTTACAAAATGTTGCACAACAAGTCCTAAATGTTACATGTAGTACTAAGCTACTGGCAGTAAATTGCATGCATATTGTGCTACAGGTACTGAATGTTAAATGTAGTACTACACTACTGGCAGTAAATTCTATACATATTGTGCTGCAGGCACTGAATGTTACATATAGTACTACACTACTGGCAGTAAATTCTATACATATTGTGCTGCAGGCACTGAATGTTACATATAGTACTACACTACTGGCAGTAAATTCTATACATATTGTGCTGCAGGCACTGAATGTTACATATAGTACTACACGACTGGCAGTAAATTCTATACATATTGTGCTGCAGGCACTGAATGTTGCATATAGTACTACACTACTGGCAGTACATTTTAGACATATTGTGCTACAGGCACTGAATGTTGCATATAGTACTACACTACTGGCAGTACATTTTAGACATATTGTGCTACAGGCACTGAATGTTGCATATAGTACTACACTACTGGCAGTACATTTTAGACATATTGTGCTACAGGCACTGAATGTTGCATATAGTACTACACTACTGGCAGTACATTTTAGACATATTGTGGTACAGGTACTGAATGTTACATATAGTACTACACTACTGGCAGTACATTTTAGACATATTGTGCTACAGGCACTGAATGTTGCATATAGTACTACACTACTGGCAGTAAATTTGATACATATTGTGCTACAGGCACTGAATGTTGCATATAGTATTACACTACAGGCAGTACATTTTAGACATATTGTGCTTCAGGCACTGAATGCTGCATATAATACTACACTACTGGCAGTAAATTTGATATATATTGCGCTACAGGCACTGAATGTTGCATATAGTACTATGCATGAAGCAGTGAATGTTACACGTGCTGTTGTGCTACAGGCACTATATGTTATATATAATACTATCCTACAAGGATTTATGTTAAGTATGTTGCTGAATTTCAAGCTACTGGTGTTTTTTATATATAGTACTATGCTACAGACATCAAATGTTTTATATGGTACTATTGGAGTTGAATGATTTACATATTGTTGTGCTATAGTTTTTGAACGTTATATACAGAAGTATGCTACTGAAAATCAATGATACATGTCTTCTTGTGGTATGAGTGCTAAATCTTGTTCATTTTGTGATACAGGAACTGGATGCTATGTGTAATACTGTGCTGCAGGAATTGAACAGTATGCATACTGGACTAATACAACTGAATGTCATGCACAGTGCTGTGTTACAGGCACTGAATATTTTATATTGTACTGTGATACAGGAATTAAATGTCAAATACATATTGTTATGCTACAGGCACAGAATGCTACAGGTAGTATTATGGTACAGGAATGAAATATTAGCCACATATTTTTATACCACAGACTCCAATGTCATATATAACACTGCACTAAAGACATTGTGTGCAGTAATGCTGTACTTATTGCTATATTCCACATGCTGAATGTTATGTACAGTACTGCTATGATATAGGCACTGAATGCTATACATGTTATTATGCTTTAGATGTTGAATATAGCTATACTGGTGTGCAAAATGTGCTGAAAGTTCTATATAGTATTGTGAGGCAGGCATTGATTTTATATTGTACAGGTGTACAGGCATTGAATGTTGTGCACACGTGCTACAGGCACTAAGTGTCATATAGAAAAGGATGCTACAGACATTGAAAGTTGCACATATTGTTATGCTAAAGGCATTTGAATGCTGTACATATTCTTGTCCTACAGGCGCTGAATGTTACACTTTTTTCTGGACCTGTCTGAAGTTATTTGAGGTTTCAGTCTAGGCCTTATGTAAGTATTACACTTCCTTACTATGCCAACATTTATTTGAATAGAGCACCTCCTACTTTATGATATTACATTTGATCCATGCTTCTGTATAAGAAGACTCTGAATTTATGCTGTTATCTAATTTGTGCTTAAAAATGAGTTTTCTAGACTGTGACCGCATTTGTCTGCCTTCTGATCATGCTTTGATTTGTTGCGTTGTTAAGCTGATTTGTACTGAAATATTTCTGTTGTCACTACATACATATACTTAAATGTAGTGTACCCGTTAGTATAGTATATATAAATTAATAATGTTTTTTTTTTCTTTGCACTTATCTGATTAAGAAAAAAAAATTAATAAGATTAACATATTTGTGAGAAAGTAGCAGATGCACACAACCTCTCTGGTCTTATATGGGTTCAGTTAACAAGTAGTAAAGAATTCATGACAAACAATCAAAAAATACTTTTCTCCAATTTACACTCAGATGAAATATAAAATTACACCATTACATCATTTCACTATGGTTTAAAGCAAATAGTAAAAACAATTGAATGGTTAATTGCATTTATTAATGATAACCTTTCTAGTTATAGTCCTGTTGCTTAAGCAGATTAGGTAATTAAGTAAGAAGGACCAAAATCTGTTGATGTAAAAGTAAAACATACAATGTTTAGTTTCTTTGATGGTGGCAGAAATTATTATTCTGGAGTAAACTGACCTGTTCATAGTAAAGATGCATAAGGTACAGGATCAGATTTGTTTGCAGGATTCAGCAGGCTTCTTTACAGTCTAACACTCCAAATTCTGATCCTACATTTCTCTATTTCTGGACCTTTCCTTCCTCAGCTTCTCCTCTCTCTCTCTCTCTCTCTCTCTCTCTCTCTCTCTGTCTCTCTTCACTTTTTTTTCTTCTTTTCTTTCCTCGGTCCTTCTGGGGCTCATTGAGCAAGGAAATATCTTAACCTTTCTGTGAGCCTCCAGCTTAGTCTGTATTTTGCTGACATCTAAACAGCCTGAGCATGCAGCCTTTGTATAGTCAACATTTTTATCACATGATGTCATGCATCCTCTGTATTGTCAACATTTTTATCTCACGATGTCATGCATCCTCTGTATTGTCAAGCATTTTTATCTCTTGATGTCATGCATCTTTTGTACTGTCAAACATTTATCAGGATGTCATGCATCCTTTGTACTGTCAACATTTTTATCTCATGATGTCATGCATTAACATTAGAACTTATGAGAATAGTAGATATTTTTACAAACTTGTCCAAGAGCAGCATCCTATGGATTCACTGATTGTATTGTCCAATTTTCAAAAATGTCTATATAAATATATATATATATATATATATATATATATATATATATATATATATATTTTTTTTTTTTTTTTTTTTTTGATAACCCGCGGTGGTGGTGCAGAACGTCTTCTGCGTGGAGACATGCGTGAATGGGCGTACCTTTGTTAAAGGTTGTGCGTCAGGCCTGGCAAGCCGGTACGTAAAAATCAACTGCCAATCATTAGCGGACCGGAGTTCCGCTGTGGCAACCCCTAACTGGGAAAAGCCGAAAGACACAATCAAACAATATATATTTGATAACATTTTAGAACATAGCAGAATTGAAGAAAACAGAATAGCATAATTTAGAAGGAGCAAATGAAAAAAATTAAGAGACCTCACCAAAGATCTGTCTGCCAAGCACCACAGTCCACAATGAAAAAGTAAAAAAACTGTAGCAGATCACCACTAAAAACAACAGTTTAACAGCTCCATAAAATAATATAAAAACAAGTAAAAAATGCTGTAAAGATAAGCGCTTTTGGCCTCCTGCCCTTCATCAGATAGATTAATGCATTTAAAAGGTAGATATTTAAACTAAATGGCAGCCAACCACAATTCAATATTGAACCTGCCTATTTTTGAGGGCGAGTCTCATTGGGACAACCTCATTAAGTCCTGGATACCTATGAGCCAAAAGCTCTACTATCCATTTCCTCACATTCAGTGATGTGCTTTATATCACCTCCTCTAATACTTGTTCTCACATTCCATATTGCTCTAAACATAAACTAGTGTCCTTCATTACTAAAAACATGCCTGTATAGAGCATTGTGCTCATTCTTATTTCTTATAGCCGACAAATGTTGGAGAATCCTGACTTTAAACATACAATTAATTTTGCCCACGTAAAAACTTGAGCAAACTTGGCAATCCGCTAAATAAACTATATTTGTTGTTCTACAATTGGCCTTAGCACCAAAATGATATACTCTGCATGTAGTAGGATGTTTAAATTCTACTTCATTGCTTATACACCTACATGCTTTACAGGAGCCACATGGTCTAGTCCCTTCCTTATACATAACTTGTTTTTGCTTTTCCTTCCCTTCCTGGCTCAGAATGTCCTTTACATTTTTATTCCTTCTGAAGCCAAAAATTCAGCCGATCTCCTACTATTCCTCTCAATTTTTTGTCAGTCATTAATATACCCTAGTTATTCCTGATTATGTCACATATCCCATGTATGTTACTACTATAGGTGAATATAATCCTGACTTCTTTATCTCTGGCATCTATCCTACTCCTGGAATTGCCACCATTGTTGTTACTGTTGCTCTTTAGCCACAAACACATCCTTCCCTTCCTATAATCGGTCTTTGAACTAGTCACATTATGTATTAGTCCCGTGTTGTAACCCCTTGCCTGAAAGAACACCTCCCAAGTTGTTAACTTCCATCTCAAAATCCTGCTCCTCTGTACAGATCCTAGATATCCTTCCTAGTTGTCCCATAATAATGTTTTTGAATGTGAATCTCGGATGCATACTATCAAATACTAGTATGCTATTTTTTCAACAATCCTTCCTATATAATGTGGTTTTGAAACCCTCATCCTATTGTATTATTCTAACATCTAAAAAATCTATCACCGGTCCGCGTAGGGCATCTGTTTGAGGCTGGTAATCCTCTTTGTATGGTATTTCTGTGGCCTTTCCAGTTGTTGTAGATGTCTTGTGAGGTACATACTAAAAGGGGCATTGTACTCTATAATGTGTCTAATGAGTGATAGAGGGGAACAATGACCTCTTATTTCCTGGATGAGAAACCTTTTGTTATGAGGTGTACCACATAGAAGGATTTCCTGACTACTGTGGTGATGTGATTATCAAAGGAGAGACTACTGTCCACCTGTGTCCCAAGGTCTCTTATCACACTTTCTGTGTTAAGTAGACTACTGCCTATGTGGTAGTTCATGGGTACAGAGTTTTTCTGAAAGGGATGACAATGCACTTTTTGGCATTGAGCTTGAGACCATGGCTTTTACACCAGGAATCTGTCTCAGTGAGGCCCTCTTGTAGGATGTCCACATCGTTAGGAGTTTCGATTATGGCTCCTAGTTTGCAGTCACCTGCGAACTTCATTAGCCAAAGACCTTCTGTGTTAGCCTGTACTTCAGAGAAGTAGATAACAAACAGGAGAACTGAACCCTGTAGTACTCCACTTGTCACTGGTCTGAAGTCGGATTTGGATCTGCTACTTTCACAGTGTGGGTTCTGTTAGTGAGCTAGTTGGCAACCCTTCTTGTGACATAGAGATTTATACCTAGTTTAGTGAGTTTATATATAATTCCAGAGTGGGGGATGGTGTTGAAAGCTTTGGTGAGATCTAGATAGGCTGTGAACCACCTTACCCTCATCTACAGCTTTGGTGACTGCTTCAAATAAGTCTATCAGGTTTAGGAGACATGATCTGCCTTTTACAAACCCGAACTGGGTGGGGTCCAGAGTTTGGAAATTACCAATGTCGTTGTTTATAAGTTCCATGATGATACGTTCCATGGCCTTGCAGACCAGGCTCATCAGGCAAATAGGGCAGTAGTTCCCAGGGTCCATAGTGGATCCCCCTTTGTGGAGTGAAATAACCGTCACTGTGCACCATTCAGTGGGCACAAAGCCTGAAGTGAGGCTATGACTGAACATGGTACTTATGTGGGGTGACAGTTCTGTAGTCCATGTAGAATGTAGCTTGGGATGTTGTCAGGTCTCATGGATGCTGTGTTCTTGGCTTTGGAGAGTGTGGTTTTTACCTGTGCAGCCGTGTTTACAGGAACTTTGCATTCTTCTGATATAGAGATGGGCCCTTTAGGCGGTGGGGGGGGGGGGGTAAAGTTAGCACTGAACCTATCTGCCAGGATGTTGGCAATATCAGTTGGTTCTGTATATTTAGTGCGATTCTGCTGTAACTCAGAGCAGATCTGAGTGTTGACATTGAGATTCATGACAGCTATAGAATGTTTTGTGGTTGTCTTTACAAACAGTGGCAATTTTGTTTTCATAACTAGCTTTGGAGGATTTTATGAGGGATCTCAGCTTCTTACTGAGACTGACCAGGGAATTTCTCCAATCATGGGATTTTATTCTTTTTTGCAGCAGTTTCTTTCTTCTGTTGTACAGTTTCTTTATGGCAGGGGACCACCAGATTGGCTTCCTTTTTTTGGAGGATAGCATCTTGGTTCTGTTAGGGATAGCATGATCCATGCACTTGTGTAATTGCTTATAAAGTGCATTTGTGTAGGATTCAGCAGTTGTACCTCTATTGTCCATCTGCATGGGTGTCGTGAAGTTTGCCACTTCTGTCTTAAGAAGCGTGAAGTTGGCTTTGGAGAAATTTTTTACGGTGGTTTCCCTAGTGGTGGGTGGGGGCGGGATGTGGATGTCTAGGGTGATTAACTTGTGGTCAGATCTGACCAATGAGGAACTGACCTCTGGTGTGGAACACTTGTCACCCATGTTGGTAATGACCAGGTCTAGGATACTGCTGCCGCTGGTGGGGGTGTGGATAAGTTGATCCAAATTGTTGGAATTTATGAATTCCAGAAAATGTTGAGCAAAAGAGTTGGTACACAACTAGTTTTCCCAGTTAATGGTGTGGTAGTTGAAATCACCCATTATTACGGTGTTAAGTTGTACCCTAATATTTTCCAGTGTATCAAGAAATGAGGAGTGGGAATCCTGGGGCATGGTGGGGGATCTGTAGCAAGCTACAATTTGGATTGCAGTCTTGCCCAGAGTTAGTTGCACTTGGATAATCTCGGATGCATTTTGCTGTGCAACTAGCCTGGAGCCCATAATGAATATAGACACGCCTCCGCCTTTAGGGTTTTGGTCCAGGTTAGGTAGCCGAAAGGTGTGGTATGAATTATAGCCTGGTAATGCAGGGGTGCTCTCTGGAGCCTTGAATCAGGTCTCAGTCACTGCACAGATGTCAATGTTCTCCATTTTAAGGAGTGCCTCTAGTGAGTGTATTTTGAGGTTTAGACTTCTAGCATTGAGTAGCATTACCCTCAGATTTTGCTTGCGTGTGCCTGTTACGGTGGTGAATTTGTCATTTGAACCTTGCCTAAAAAAGCCACTATAGGGGTGGCAAGAGCCTTAGCCAGTATCCAGAATCCCAAGGGTGACAGGTACAGGCCATCTCTGGCAAAGCATTGTGGTCTGTCAATCATGTCATCCCAGGCAGACAGATACTGGATCTCCTTAGAATAACACCAGAAGCTTAGCCAATTGTTGAAGTCAATCATTTTGCCCTTGTACTGTGGTATCATTCTGGGTGATGACAGGATGCTACCCAGGGCTAGGGTCATACCTGCCTGGGCCAAAGGATCAGAGAGCTCCTCCATGTGTCTTTTCATGTAGTCCAGTGAGGTACGTCTCAGATCATTCACACCAACATGGACAATGACAGAGTCATATTTGAACTTGTTGTGGAGTGACCTGAGTGCATGCGTTATGTGGCAGATCCTGGCACCTGACAGGCAGCTGACAGTAACTTTCTCCTTGTTTAGCCTGGTGAGTGGAACATCAGTGTGCCTGACTATAGAGTCATCTATGACTAGAGTGTTGGGTACGTTGTTATCCCTTATGGGCTGTGGTTGGGTGGCACACTGAGTTTGTGGGCTATGCGTCATTTGGGTTGTGTTTGGGGGGGGGTGGAGGTTGTTTGTGTTTCTGCTTTGGAGGTCTCTGTCGCTTGGGAAGATTTTTATTGAGAACCTCAGTGAATGTAGGTGTGTGTTTTATGTTTCTATGTGTGTGTTTTGGTGGTGTAGGTTTTGAGGGACTATGTGATGAGTGTGGTGTGGTGCAAGTGTTTAACCTCTCCTCTTGACTGTCTAGTCCAGTCTTGGGTGAAGAGAGCTTTGCTTCCAGTTTGGCTATATAAGTGCATCTCTCACAGGTTGTAGTGTTGGGTGGTAGGAGGAGTGGGTTGTCTTTGTACGTGATGCAATTGCTGCATTGCCCCAAGATGCTCAGATTCATCAGGTAGACAGGAGAAAACACCAGAAGCTGACCCATAGACATGCCTGGATAGGTGTTTATTTATTAAGTACTAAAAACTGTTTTCCTCTATACAAGTGAGGAAAGTTGAGTGCTGTAGTAATTTGTAGCTTATTTAGTGCTTAGGTTGCAAATGTCACATTTATTGACCGTGCCGCTGCCTTCAGGACACTGCCCTCAGCATTAAGAAGCAGTGACCTTGGAGCTGATTATACTAACTCCAGCACAGTATTAGTTCTTTGTTTTGCTTAATTGTAACTTCAGTATCAAATTATTTAATTATTTATCTTTCTGTCTGTCTTGCAAGAATTGCTAAATTAAGTTTATTCTGTGTTATTTCATGTGTTTCCTTTACTTCAGTGAACTACAACTGCTGCTCAGGTTGCTTTTTCTGCTGCCAGAGTTGTTGCAGAAACATATTCCTTATTTACCGGAGTTTGCAGTTTCTCCATAATGATGCTTGTTCCTCCTGAGCTGTTCTCTGGTTCCAAATTCAAAACTCAAATTGGTGTGGTATTACTGAATATCAGCCTGCCGTCAGCAACATTTTGCTTGTTTTGGCAGCCTCCCTTTGGATCTTTTTTAAAGCTGATTTTCCGATTAACATTATCAGAGTTTTGCTGATACAGACAAATGAATATGAAATTAAAAAATATATAGCAGAAGTGTAAGTGGACAGCATACTTCTCCATGGATGATAGGTGGATTTTGTAGTGTATTATGCTAACTGTGCCAGGATGTGTTGAGCATTTTCTTCCATGTTCCTTGGAAAGCCTTTGCATCTTAAGTAGTGCATAATGTTCAGTTCACTGAGACTGTGTCTTTAATATGCTGGCAGCCATTTTCTGCACAAGAGCTTGTGGGTTAACATGTCCTGCTGTCTTAGAGTAAAGGCGGAACTTAGCTTTAAATGAAGTTGCACACAACTGAGCATGTCAAATCTTTTTTTTTTTTTTATTTAACTTCCTGTAGTAAAAGAATGAAAATATATTGCTGAAGACAAAGCCTCATAAGTCTCTACATTTGCTCAGTAGAGGATGGTACTAGCCATTCACATTTCCCAGCAAAAATCCATATAAAGAAACACATATTAGTGCTTGCAAGAAGGTGTTCTATTTTGTTGGCATAGCATGTATGAGCTTGCTAATGGCAGCTACATAACCTCTAACAACTGTTATTGTGTGCTTTATTCATGCTATCATTTTCAAGTTTATCAGCTATAAGATTTGCATTAAAATGCCTAAGATAAATTGCCAAATATTGAATAATGATGTAAATAATTTAATTCTAAAATCTTTCATTTCTACATTCATTTCACTCATAGTAAAATATATCTTTCATGCAAGTTGTGGAATACTGCAGTACATTTTGGATAATTTAAGCAGACAGCATGACTTATGGATGGAGAAATGTCATACCTGAAATGATCACGGTTTTGAAATTCACATCAAATAAATGAAAGGTCTGACCCATACCTGATGCAGGGAGTCACAAAAATAATGAGAATGTGAGTCTCAGACCAAACTGTATAAGTGGAGCGAGCCTTCAAGAGTCAACCGCTTGCAGAATTGTGCTCTTAATGATTTAAGCAGTCTAGTGCAAACAAATAATCCAAAGTTACTTTTATTTTCCTAACACAGATAAATTATTGGAACTCACCACAGAGGTTGAGACCTGTATGAGACAGAGTGAGGAAAGGGCAGAGCAAGGGTATAGGAAGGGCACCTGTGAAACAGCTAGCTACAAAAAAGGACATGCTGGAGAGACCACAGGCCTTCTGTAAGCATCTGTATACAGTTTTCAGTATGTCTGCATTTCATTTCATAGTGCTAGTGACTTGAACTGAATGCTTTTTACTGTCACCTGTATATAAATAATTAGCACTATGTGAAATTATTTAATTCACTAGCATAACATGTTATATGCTTGTTCTGTGAAAGAGGGAGAACATGGCAAAGTTGTGAGTGGGAAGTGAAACTAGAAGAAAATGCATAAAGAGCAAAAGGTCTGTAAGGAGTTAAGGGGAATGTTTGCTGCTGTTTCCCCAAACTGAAAAATCAATACTTTTAGTTCTTACACCGTTGCTGAACCTGTCATTCAACAGTCTACTTTTATAACAATTAAACAAATCATATTTTAAATCTTTCTGACCTTTTATTGGAAGAACATTATATTAAATGAAGGTGTATGTGTTCTGTAAGTAGTAAATGTTAAATGTTGAATGGAGCCTATCGTATGTTACAACTAGTAGAAGAGAAGTATTTTTTGCGGGTTAAGTAGCCTATTTGGTCTTGACTAGCCTGGATGGGCTGATGCCCTTTAATCATTTCTTTCCGACCTTATGTGCATATTTAAGAACAATGTTAACGTATTAGACTTTGTATACAGTCATTAAAAGCAAAATGTGATGTTTGAGTATATGTATTTAATACCAGTCACACAAAATCTTTCAGATAATGGGGTGCTTTCAGATTTTTTTGTAAAACAGACCTGCAGAGTGAAGTTGAATAGGCTTGACTTTGTTAGTATGTATTTTAGACTGACATGTTATATAAATGGAGTCATAGATAATAGAGCATATATGTTACTGCAAATATTCTGTGCAAATTATTGTGCTGGTACACATGCCTGCAGCAATTTTGAGCATACTCAGCTGTTGTTAAATGAGGTCACACATAAAGTATGACTTCAGAAGGTATAGTCAATGTATATTTACCGTTAAATGAGGTCACACATAAAGTATGACTTCAGAAGGTATAGTCAATGTATATTTACCAGAAAAATAATCTTCAAGTCTTGAAAATACAGCTTAGTGTGGTGCATTATTTGACTGTGTCACACACACAAAATAAAACTGTCATTTATGCGTTTGATGTTTTTCTTTCTATATACATGCTTGGGGAGGTCTGAAAAGAAGAGCTCTACCAAGGCTTATTATGCCACAGATTTTAATGTACCTGTTGATCATTTGTTTCAAATTGAATTGTTGTGTCTTCTTTGAGAAAAGACAAGAGTGCCCCAGTAGCACCAGTGCATGAAAGACATGTTGAAACTACTGCACAAAAATTTTAAGTTTATATCATTTTATTGAACAAATGCAAACACTTGAACAAGAAACAACAGGTGTGCAAGTTATAGACCATAATTATGCTTTCTTGTGTGTTTTCACTGAACATTCTATCAGTCAACAAATACAAAAACATAACCTGAATTGTTTTGACTACTCACTTGAAAAAAAAAAGCTGTGTAAAGATTGTTGCTTTGAAATCTGTTTCTCTAATAACAGGTGTCCTATAATTATTCCATAGTGCACCATTGATTCATCCAACAAAATAAATAGCCATAACAACTTAATGTCTTTAAAATAGGAAAATATTGTAGGCATGTTATATGGTCATGGGAGTAGGAAATGATTTGCAAATTTTAATACCTGTATGGAGAATTTAAAATATGTTTAAAAACTCAATTCCGTAAAAGACATTTGCATTTCTTTATACCTTCAACCTTATAGGATACCAGAACCTTCCCCTCAATACTTTTATATTACATTTTGTCCCATCATCATAATTGGGTGACATGTTTGTTTTCTACTCTTTTGCAATGACACAGTTCAGCATATAAGCAGTTGCTAACCACATTTGTAGCTGTATGCTTCTCCATTCAATGTAAGGTTCCTTTAAACCTGATTCCATTCAATGTGAAGTTCATTTAAATTCATTTAAACCTGGTACACACCTTTCCCAAGTTAATTGTGTAGATTCAAGGAATGCATGTTCTCATTTCTTTTTGGCATCTTCCCAGTTATATCTCGTACATGGGCACAACTAAAACATGTGCAGGACACCTACATTTTCAGGCGGTGCATCCTTCATTTCAATTAATGTTTTTGACCATCTCAGAACAATTTATTTGGCAACAAGTATTGCCTGTGTAGAATTCTCATGTGCTGGCTGCATTTGTGGGATTCTTGACTTAAACAGCTTCTCTCTCCAGGAGCAGGTTAACAAGGGGGCTGACGGGGCTGCAACTCAAAGCCCATGTTGTTTATATTTTCATTTTAGTCTGAAACCCTTTGCTGTTGTCACACTGAGTAAATACACCCCTTGTAATTACCAGGTCAAGGCCCATGAGACCCATAACTCAGAAATAATTCTCGCTGATTTGTGTGCCAATTTATTACCTGATAAATGAAAAAATTCTCATCTTTGGTGTATCTGTGCTAAAGTCCCTTAATATGAATGAGTAAATTAAACTTCCTCTACTCTTTCTAGTACCATACCATTTATTCAGAGGCTGTTTTGTAATCCCCTTGTTTGGTGAAGGGAAATAAACTTTCCCACTATCAAATGAATTTCAGAATATGTACACCATTCGGAATTATGTTTCATGTAACTATGAATTATTCATTTATTTGTATTTGTTAACTGGGGTAGACCATTGATCCAAGTAAACCTATTTCATATTCTGTCTGAAGAATGTTCTGGTTAAATGACTTACTCAGAGTCCCACAGTAGTCAAACAGAGGTTGAGAAATCAAACATTGGGCAACAGAATTAAGCTCTTATTATCAATTGTTAGCCTTATTTCTCTGTGCTGACAGACAGACAGACATGATGCCCTTGAACATCATACGCTTCCATATCTCCTCCATATTTTGTAATGGTTCAGAAGTACAAATTTGATCCTAGAGGATTATTCCTGGCTTTAGCAGTATAACTCTATCCTGTTTACAGCTAAGCACATGGATAATACCATATGTTTACCTTCATGTCTCCATGTCTTACTGATCCTAATTCCCATTGATCTAGCCATGGGTGAGATGATGATAATACTCCAATTATTACTTCTTTTTCATACTCCATCTTTCCCCCATACTGATGTAAACTGATTTAAAAGTGAAACTATATTTTGCTAAATAGAGAAGTCCCATCCGCCCGAACAACTATATTAACATTTTGTCATGTGATATGATTACCCAGGGTGCGTACAATTACATCATCCAATAATTTTTGTATGTATAAAAACCCTGTGGTCACTTAGAAGAGATAGGTTTCTCAAACTATATGATAGAAAAGGCAGAAACATTACGCTAGCAATGTCACATTACTGAATTTACAAATTACAGTTACTGATTGCTGATGTAAAGTAATATTCTAACTTAGACATTAACTTTTCAAGATAATTGTGGGTTCTAAAGTACTCTCTACTTCTCCACCTAGATGTGTTGAAAATACTTATTTTATTGAATCAGATTGTCTTAGCTATCTTACCTCTTCCAATCTCACTTTCACTGCTTTTAGACTCTTTACATTGAAGACATGATGCCTTTCCAAACTCCTTGAATACTTCTGGTATTAGACCAACAAAATTATCTATGCTTTTCTGTATTTTTAATTTCTCCAAACCATGGTGGGAATGGATCCCATTCCTAAATCAAAGTATGATTAAAGTTCATGAAATTAGTATTGCCTCAATCTTTGATGTCAGCCAAAAGTCCTCTTCACAGCAGCCGCAATATGCCCAGTAATGTTTCATTCTGCAATTCGTATGGGGTTACATGGATTGGTAACATATCTAAATATGATTGTAAATTATTTTTTATAAGACCCATTGCTCCTACTACTATTGGAACTTTCTGTGTATCTTTCTTCCACATTGCTCTCGTTTCTGCCTGCAGACCTTGATATTTTATGACTTTATGTCTCTCTGTACACAATACACTGTAGTCACTGGGTGTGGCAATTTCAATGATCAGTGCTACTTTTGTCTTCTTTTCATGAACCACTATATCTGATTTTCTAGAATCTATCTTTTGAACTGTTCATAATGGGTGATCCCATGTGATGTAAACTTCATCATTTTCTATTATGCTTTGTGGCTCATGATTCCAATGTTTTTCAGCCACTACAATACAATAATGTTTGCACAATCCCCAGTGCAACAGTCTTGCCACATTATTATGCCTTTCGGTGTACAGTCCTTCTGCCATTAATATGTCACAACCAGCAACAAGGTGTGTGACTGTTTCCAGTTTGGTTTTACAAAACCTACAGTTGTCGGTTTCTCCCACATGTTCAATGGACTTTGTAAACCAGCGTGTACATAGCCAACTTTCTTGGGCTGCCAATGTTAACCTTTCATCTCTTGGTTTGACTTCGCCTCTCCTTAACCACTCCTGCATTCGTTCCTAATCAACATGAGGTTCTTCCAGAAGTTTTCTGTACTTGCAACTATATTTATGCATTTTCCACATTTCTTGCCTTCTCATCTGGTCCTTCACCATATATTATTTCTTTTGTTTTTTAGTACATTCATTTCGTGCCTGATTTTTATCTACTTCTAGTTGGATTTTCATTCCTGCTTGATGCCAATATGCTTCTGCTTGATTAAGCAGAGATGTCATCTTAGATTTATTCTCCTCATGTTTCAAAACTTTCACTATGTTTGGGTCTTTTGAAGTCAGCAAATATCTGTGAAGTCCCACGATTACAGATCTGTACATGTAATCAATTTCAAAGAGGCCCATCCCTCCAGAACGGAGAATATATAATCTTGGTATGTACTGATTTTTATAAATTATTTGGTGAGCATGAAGCATCCTTCTTGTTTTCCTATCTAATCTGTCCAACACATTTTGGGGCCAGTCAATCACTCCAAAACTGTAAGTTAGTACAGGAAGAGCAAGCTGGTTTATAGCTTGAATTTTGTTCCTAGATGTCAATGCTGTTTTCAGGATTAATTTAAGTCTTCTAATATTTATACACTCCCTCTTGCTCAAGTTCCTTTATATCACATTCCTGTCCTAGCCTGATATTTTCTTGGTGATGCAGCTTTCCTGCTTTAAAAGTTGCTTTTGCACATTTGTCAAGACCAAATTACATTCTTATATCATCTGAAAAAGTTTTAACAACCTGCAGTTGTGCTTTACGTTCCTCATCTGATGAGCTATACAGTTTTAAATCATCGACAAAGAGAAGATGAGAAGTCTTTTCACGTTGTTATTTTCTAGGAGCCAAATTATATCCATGGCCCAAGCTGTTAAGTAGACAGCTTAATGAGTTAAGGGCAATGCAGAATAGCAGTGGTGACAGAGTCACCCTGGAATTCCCCCTTTGAATTTTTACCCCTGGGATAATAATTTGTCCTTTATCTTGGCTTAATTACAAAGTGGTCTGCCACTGTTTCATGGTCACTGTAATGTAGTCGATCAGTGTAGGGTTTATCTTATACATTTTTAAGCACTCTTTTATCCATGAATGTGGGATACTATCAAATGCTTTTTAGTAGTCAATCCATGCCATACTTAGATTCTTCCCCTTTTTACAGTTCTCCACTATGACTTTATTTAACAACAAATGATCCTTTGTTCTATATGACTTTCTTTTATTGCCCTTTTGTTCTACTGCCATAATCAAGTTTTCTTCTAAATGATTATAAACTCTGTCAGCATCAATTCCTGTTTATAGTTTATACTTCATTGGAAGGCAAGTTATTGGTCTGTAATTTTTAGGATAGCTTGCAGGTTCACTCTTAAGCAGAAACATTGTTTTTCCTGTTGTTACCCAGGTTGGTGTCTGTTCAGGGGGCGCATATAATTCGTTTTGGGATGTGTTTTGTTTTACGTAATAAAAGGATTTATTATACTTCGGAGTGATGGCTGCCACAGTGGTGCAGTGGTTAGCATTGCCGCCTCACAGCAAGAGGTTCTCCGGTTCGATCCTTGGCTGGGGTGCCTTCTGTGCGGAGTCTGCATGTCATCCCTGTGGTCACGTGGGTTTCCTCCGGGTGCTCCGGTTTCCTCCCACATCCCAAAGACATGCTGCAGGTGGATTGGACACTCTAAATTGGCCCTAGGTGTGCATGTGAGTGTGCCTTCTGTGGAAGGTTGGGCGCCGGGCTGGCAACTCGACACTGTAAAACTCCACTGCCATTCAATGTGCGGACAAGGTGATCCGCTGTGGCGACCCCTAACCGGGAAAAGCCGAAAGAAGAAGAAGAAGAAGAAAAAAAAATTATACTTCGGAGTGATTTGCCTGCATTTCTGGAATTAGGATAACCTTCATTGTGCCGGACACCTTTGTGGTTATTTGGTTGTTGTTCCTGTTTTTTGGCGCATATAATTAGTTCTTAGTCATGGCTAAATCTTCATGCAAAGATGTTAATACTTTTAGCCAAAAGTTAGGTACTGCTCCTGGTCCTGGGGTTTTCCAATTAGAGGCTTTTCTTAACTTTGTTTCAATCTGTCTGGTTGCTACTTCATCCCATTTCATATTCTGTACCTTTAAACTTCTTATTCTCCCTTTTATTTCTTCTATCCATTTAGCATCTTTGTTATGTTCCACAGGATCTTCATTGATACTTCTCCAAAGGGTATCTATTTCTTCTTATTTTGGTGGTCTTTCAATTCCTTTTACCTTGTTTCCCAATACTTCGGAGTGATTTGCCTGCATTTCTGGAATTAGGATAACCTTCATTGTGCCGGACACCTTTGTGGTTATTTGGTTGTTGTTCCTGTTTTTTGGCGCATATAATTAGTTCTTAGTCATGGCTAAATCTTCATGCAAAGATGTTAATACTTTTAGCCAAAAGTTAGGTACTGCTCCTGGTCCTGGGGTTTTCCAATTAGAGGCTTTTCTTAACTTTGTTTCAATCTGTCTGGTTGCTACCTCATCCCATTTCATATTCTGTACCTTTAAACTTCTTATTCTCCCTTTTATTTCTTCTATCCATTTAGCATCTTTGTTATGTTCCACAGGATCTTCATTGATACTTCTCCAAAGGGTATCTATTTCTTCTTATTTTGGTGGTCTTTCAATTCCTTTTACCTTGTTTCCCAATTCTCTATAAAACATTTTTGGATCATCAATAAATTACTTATTTTTATACTTTTCCTTTATATTTATCTGTGTATCTTCTTTTTTCTGCCTGTGCTGAGATTTTTATTTTATTTGCGATAGGGCATGATAGATCCTAGTCTGTTCTAATACTGCACATTGCTTTTATCATGTCTATCTTTCTTATTATTTCTGTTGATCTGTTCCCTCTTCTGTATTCTTCTAACAATGACACTTCTTGTCTTAATTGCTTTATAGTTTTCTCTGTTTGATACTTCCATGATGGTATTTGATTTCTCCCCTTCCTTTCCCTTACTACTCTGTGTTCTTGTGGTAGAATTTTATCTGTTATTAATTTAGCAGCACAGTAATATATCCTGTTTACTTCTGTTTATTCACATGGATCTCTATGGACAGTCCTGATTACTGTGTTCATTTGTTTTATCAGATTTCTGACTTTTGGAGTTTTATTGACCTTCTGCAGTCTATTTCTTTCATTGATATTAATATGTCTAGCTGTGTCTATTAAATCAAGCACCTCTTCTCTTAGCTCATTTCCTTCCAATCTGAGGGCACATTTTTTGTTTTTCATTTTCTACAGGCATTCTATAGAAAGTTCTATAGCATCTTCCTGTGTCACATTCTGTTCGATTTCATCCTGTGCCATCCATTTCTCTGTCATACGGGAACTCACTGCGTCAGACTTTGCACAGTTTCCTGTTCCTTCCCTTGCTATCTAGCTTCAAGTGAACGTTTATACTGGTTTTCTGTGGAAGGCTCCAAAGTGTCTTCATATGGCACCTGACCAATTGCTTCCTGTTCCACTGGTTTTCCCCTTAATTTGGATATCCATTGCTCTATTGTGTTGTGGTGCTTTCTGAATTAGATTTTCTCCACTGAATCCTTCACTTCGCAAGTACTCCATAAGCTCAGTTTCTATTTCTTCAACTTCTCCATTACTAATTTCCTTTTCTACTTTTCCTCTTTGTCTTATATTGTAAAGTTTTCCATGTCTGGATTCCTTTGCCTGTATTTCTCTTCAAATACCTTTGGTGCTGCTCTTTTTGTATTGATTAGTTTTGCTTTCTCATTTGCATAAATATTACACTATATTAAATCTCTTTTTCTTTCCCATGTCCATATTTCTTCTTCAGATGTCTCCTGATCTTCCTGCTTCTCCTTACTTTGGGGAATCACTCCATTATGTTGTGATGTAACTTGTGTTAGATGTTCTACACCAAATCCTTCACTTCGCAGGCACTCCATAACTTCAACTTCTATTTTTTTAACTTCTACTTTACAAATCTTCTTTTCTAAATTCCCTCTTTGCGGTATTTTTTTTATTGTGAAATTGTCTGGGTTCAGGCACCTAGGCAGTGAGACTTTTCCCTGTGAGACATTTGGTTGGGGACACATGGCTGAATTGACATTTAGCTGCAGAGAAATATGGCTGTTTGCAAATTCCCTGTGAACAAAGAGAAGAATGTGATGCCATGCCCACAACTTCAATAACCAAATGCACAGGGAGAAAATAATGTCCATGGCCCCAAGGCAACATGAGACAGCAGGCAGCATGGCAGTCATCAGCAGCAGGCTGGCCAGTGGGCATGTCAGTGGCAGTAAATAATGTAGTGCACAAAGGGCAGTGTCTTTATAATTTGTGTGTATGGACCACTACCCCTTTCACAGTTTTTAGGGAACATCACCTAAAATGCATACTGGAACATAAATGTGACTACAGTAGTATGCAGGATTTCCTCCATGCTGTAGCACACGTCTACATGTTGTAATTGTTTAAACATGTACTGTATACTGAGCACAACCTTCATTACTTCTTCTGTCTCCATGTACTTGGTTATTAAAGCTGTGAGTATGGCAGGGAATTTGCAAACAGCCATACTTTTCTGCAGCAGAATCTCACTTCATCCAAGTGTCCCCAACCAAATGTACCACAGGGAAATGTCTCACTGCCTAGGCGTCTGAACCCAAAGTTTTCATATCCGGATGCCTTTGCTTGTATTTCTATTTGAATATCTTTGGGGCTGCCTTCTTTATACTGATTAATTTGGCTTTCTCCTTTGCATAAATATTGCACCATATCAAATCACTCTTTCTTTCCAAAGTCCATATTTCTTTTTTATACTTTTCAAAAATCTCTAGGTTTTGTTGTTTATATTTTTGCACTTCCTCAGATGCTTCTTTTTCCAAGCAGATCAAAGTTTCTTGGTCTATATACTGTTTTTCACAAATCTGTTGAATTAATGAATACAAATTTTTACTTGAAGCTTCTGACAGGTTTTCTTGTGGAAGTACTTTTCTTTCCTCTAATTTCTCTCGTAATCATTTTGTATATCTTGTGTCTGGAAATTCTGGGCTTTTTGCATAATAGTAACAATACGTAATTTCTTTCTTATCCTCAATAGTCGTCAAGAGGCCGTCAATGAGATGTTAAACCAAGGACAAACTGGCTGGTCATAGTTTATGTGGAGGTAAAAGATCCCACAACATTTACTAAAAACAAGAGGTGTGTTTCCCCAGTATCCTGGCTAAATTTCACCTGGTTAGTAATACCACCTCAGGTCTGTCGTGAAAGAGGAAATTGGTGCAGTGAACCTAATCAGGGCAATAAAAGATAAATATATAAAATAAATAAATAATATGCGGGCATCATAAATATGCATCATCCACTACCTTCTTGTTTTGTCTGCTGCAGCTTCTGTTTAACCTTTCCTTCCATTTCCTCTGCAGTTAAAATGAAGAGCTCAAGGGATAAGAATGCATGCTTTCCTTTTCCCAAAGTATATGTTACAAGTTTCACGGATCCCTCCATTTATCTGAAATTCAAAGGTTGGTTTGCTGTATTGGGCATTGAGCATTTGTATAAAACCCTTTGGTCAAGGCAGTCTATATATCTATCTATATATATATATATATATATATATATATATATATATATATATATATATATGTGTGTGTGTGTATATATATATATATATATATATATATATATATACACATATATATATATGTATACATACATACATATGTACACACACACACACACATACACACACACACACAACCACACACACACACACACACACACACATATATATATATATATATATATATATATATATATATATATATATATATATATATATAAAACTTAGGATAACTGCCACCCGATTTTCCCCTTCTGTGACATAATTGCACAACAAGAAGGCTGTGGACCAACAGTTACTCAAACAACCCCCCCCCCCCCCCCCCCTTGTCTAGGTCCAATTATCTATGGCAATATCTTTGTCTAAATGCCTAGGCACAAATTTTGCTAACATTTTTATATCTATATGTAATATAGACCAAAGGTTATTTATTCCCATTGGATCATATTTACTGTTTAGTAAAACTATTACCTTTCCTTTGTATGCTGCTGAAAGGTTTTAAGGCATGTAATCCCTCAAAAATTCTTTGGGACTTGATGTTTTTGAATGCTTCAGAAGTCCACTGTCTAGCCCAACTAGGAAATCTTGAGGTATTTCATGTCATCCTGGGTTTTAAAAAAGCTAACTCAGTCCCAGCATCGTGAGCATAAAAACATCACTGTCCTGCAGTCTTTGTGGCTAATATTGTGTGGTATTCTGCTATCACCAGAAGGGATGTCAGGATACAGAAGCTGAAGCTGAAAACTGTTTTGCCATCAAGCAGAACTGTGTACTAGTTAAGAACCAGTATGGTTTTGAAAATCAGAGTAAAAGTGCAAATTTGAGAGATTTTAACTTGACTGAAGAGCTTCCTGTCATAACACTGTCCACATTAACACATTGTCTGTAATGCTGACACATATATTTTCATTTCCAGTAACAGTAAAATGCAGAGTTGTGGA
>NC_056741.1:1084685294-1084817794 GCF_019279795.1 Protopterus annectens
GTGAGACCTGAACCTTGATGCACCCCCACTACCCAATGGGAACCCCATTGTGAGTCCAAACATTGTTTGTCTTTCTGAGACTTCAAATGCCTAAAACCACTTTCGTGGGACCTTGTCATATTATTTCTCTAGGTCTAGGAATGCCCATTTGGACTCATCTCGTCCCGATCTTCTTCTTTATGATCTGCAAACATTATCATGGTTATGCTGCATCCTGATCTGAATTGCTTATCTACCATCTTATGTTCTTATACTCTGCATATTCATTTATTTAGCAATCATCTACAGCACGTTTATACAGTATGACAGCAGTTTGATACCCCTCTGCTGCCCACAGCTGTGACTGTTTGTTTTGGTACACTAGCTCTAGAATGCTTATACTACAGTTATCTAGGACATGCCTTTCTAACCACAATGAATACCTTCAACAGAGATTTCTCCAGAATTCACCCAACATCTTTTTTAAAACCTTTACTGAAGTCTCAGTTGTGGCATAGGCAAACTTATTTTATATTAAAGAAAACAAGCCATACTAACATTTTCACATGTATAAACATTATACATCACATATGTTGTTCTTTGCAATATAAACAATCCAACATTACATAAGCCGGTCAATTTCTGCCTTCCTTTAAATCTCATTCCTCCTCCAAAACATATTTTTGCATGTGTTTGTCCCACAATTTCCATTTTTTTCTATGAAATTTGCTTCTACCCTTTTCTAAAGATGCCACAACAGTTCTTTTATCTCTGTTGCAATATTCACTACTTCAAATAGGGTTGGTTTAGACTTTGATTTCCATTTTCTAGTAAATGCTTTTTTGGCAGGCGCTAGAATAAAACTTAACAACATCTTACTATGTCTAGGCAATTCATATTCTGTATCCTAGCTCAAAAAAATAATTTTCTAAGTTACACCCATTTGATTATCCAGTATTTCTGACAGAGTATCCTGAAAATAATTTTTAAAGTCTGCCAAGTCATTATACTCCCAAAACATGTATTCACAGCTGCCTTTATCTTCCCCATCATCACTCCATCACTTGCCATCTACCTGAGGTATAAAAATACCTGCGCAAACACATCCCAAGCAAAAATCCTAAACTTTCTAGACTCTGTTGCATACTTAGGAATATTTATATATATATATATATATATATATATATATATATATATATATATATATATATGAGTGTGTGTGTGTGTGTGTATATATATATATATATATATATATATATATATATATATATATATATATATATATGTGTGTGTGTGTGTGTGTGTGTGTGTGTGTGTGTGTGTGTGTGCATATATATATGTGTACACACACACACACACACACACACACACACACACACACACACACACACACACACACACACACACACACACACACACACACACACACACACACACATATTAAATATGTCACTATGGCCTCCCATTGCTTCTTTGTGAATTGCTTATCCAGTCTTCCTTTCAATCTTTTCTAACCTTCTTTGATTGATTCCTATAGGTATTGTACATTGTTTTATATGCCTTACTAAGTATCCCTTTTTTGACAGCAGCCTCTTTTATAGATTTGACTAAAAACTCCACCAGTGCAGTTTTTTTTTTCATTTAGGATTCCCCTATCCCTTTCTCTTTGTCAATACAATGACATAAATCCCTGATAGGGAAGGAGGTCTCTAGTATGCAATCCAAAATTCTCCCAACATCCTAATCATGTATGCTGTGACATCCCCACACTTGGCCAGTAAGTAAGGAGCCTGAATACTCACCACTGACACTGGAGAGGGACATTCAATTGGAAGACAAATGGATACACTCAGTGTTTCCTGATGCAGACCTCTCTGCATCAAGCACAATTTCCCTTAAGAGCACAGAGGTCACACACTCAGCCCAGGGTCTGGCTGTCTCTGTCTGTCACCCTCCAGTTCCCCAGTAATGCTTCCCACTGGCACTGGCACTGTGAAACCAGTTCTTCATGTCCCTGCCCCAAGTAGATGACACACACACTCTTTGAGATTTAATTTTCACACACACTCACACATACACACACACACACACACACACACACACACACACACACACACACACACACACACACACACACACACACACACACACAAAATCATGCCCACATGCACACACCTGGGAAAGGCTGCCACAGATTACCCACTCTACCAACTTTGCCCAGACTATAAGGTAGTTTCTCTGCCACCAGTCAGTTACTATAAGGTTCTTAAAAGTGTACCCAGTTATACTGCATGAAGTTAATATTAATACAAATGGTAATGTTGACCAAACAGCAAGGTTTTCAGGATTGACCAGAATTATCACCAAATAAATGTATGCAAATGCTCTCAAAGCTTAAAACTTTCTAAAAAGGATGAGCCACAATGAAAAACTTAAGTATATTTAATAATAAATAATAAAAGAACAAGAAAATACTAAATATTTATTTACAGTAAAGACTAGGGTTTATGTCACAGGGAATATAGAAAAAATAACACAGATGGAAACTTTCTCACAGTTATAAAAAACAGTATTTATACTCTCACTATATTTTCCTGACTAATCTAAGGAGAATTACTGCTCCCTAGTTAAGTTACTTACTGAAGAATGAAGGCAATATGATTTGGGTGAGTGGTCCTTGTTGTTAGATCCAAGGCAGAATACAGAATGCTGAGAGCAACCTCCTACTAATATCTAAATACTATTTTTGACTTCACACACATATGGTCATCTGACTCTGTTCCCATGCTATCATCAATACTAGAAGCTGAGAGGATTTTAGCACCTATGTGTTACCATACACAGAGACAGAGTTTTGTTCAGCTCTCCTGGAAGTCACAAAACCATTTTAACACATCTACTCCTCCGACAGAGCTACTAAGCCAGGCTTCTTTCAGACATTTCATCTCTGGCTTCATTCAAAACTGTAGGATAATATCTTTATGGCTTAACCCATAACGTAATTTAATTTCAAAAATATTTTGCAAAGGCAGATGGATTAAGATTAACCTCTTCACTTCCAGTATATGCTATTACAATTTAAAATACTGCACATGCATCTGTACAAGTCAGTTTGATATACAAATGACATATAATTATTTACAAAATTCCAGCTAACTGTGCTGGCACATCACACATCCACTGCCCTACTTATCTTGGCATGGCTGGCAGTACCTCCTATCATCACATATGCCATAACTTTATTTAAACCTGCTGTTTTCCATTACTTAATTTTGCTAAGTGCTGTTCCTTTTTCTTTTAGAGCAGGTTCTTCATCTTTCTTTTTAGACTATGTATAGGGCATTACAGTTTCTATGGAATTTTCTTCATTCAATTGGTTAAAAAAGGGGTTTAAAGTATCACACAGTGGAAAGTCTAGCTTTGCTAGATTCTTTCTTTTTGTGTTTTTTAACCAATTGGTTTTCCTGTGTGACCGTTTTACTCATTGTTTTAGTTTTTTAGCTGGGATATTTTGTAGACACCCTAATGTTTATAGATATCAGTTGGGTACGACAAGCCTATGCTTCTAAAAGTCAAACATTCCTCTTATGCTGTGCTGATGATGCCATAAGAAGGCAGAAACATGCATGTCCACAGCTAGAGGGATTTGGCTTTATTGGCCTGAAATTGTCCATAAATAGACATAAAATTAAAAGTCTTGGACATTCAGATTTGCCATTTAACTGAGACACCTCATATCCTTAAAGGGTAATTTGCATATATCCCATATTGCCTATGATACAAGAGGTTTAAGGTATCACACAGTGGAAAGTCTAACTTTGCGAGCTTGTCTAGATTAGCTTAACAGATTGTGAACTGCAAAAGTTTTTTTTCTGATTGTTCAGTAGGTTCAATTCCATATCTTACCCTCCTCTGCAAAAGAAATTCCTCTGTCTTACTTGCCTTCCAAACAAGAACCAGACTTACCAAATACTTTAATTGTTATTCACAGCTATGACTATGCTATTCATCAAATACTCATGCAAGCTAATTTTTGTGTGTGATGATCCAGTGCAGTTAGTATCCTACCTTATAAAACAGATTTAAATGTTAATGCTGAGCTTGTGGCCACTTATGAAGGCCATAAAGCTACTCTTCACTGCAGTGTTGCATACGTATGTAGCTGTGGGACTGCTCTCTTCAAATGAAGAAAATAATTGCCTTCAGGATACCACGCATAGCTAGCATATTTAAATGGCAATGGCTGATATCTATGGTTATGACCTGCTACTTTTAAATACCAGTTACCTCCTGCAGTACAGCCTAACACATCTGTATAATGCTTTATGATGTTCTTCTGTACTTTATCTGGATACATGCTCTAAGTGTTGTCATCCATGAGATAGCTGTGCATTGGAGCTTCTTGTGTGTTGTAATGTGTAATCCTTTAAATTATGTTATAAACAGGTTGATCTTAACTTAGATCTGATTCAGATGCAGTACATTAGCAGCTCAGCAAAGTCTTTTATCTAGCTTCTAGACATATGCTTAATTACAGAGTGTTGTTGCACGTACAGGGTTGCAAGTGCAGAACTTTTAAAAGTATACTGACAGCTTGGCAAGGCACATTTTTTCACATGATAACTTAATGCAGACTTCACTTGCTGAGCATGCTGATACCTCCTGCTACCGAAATTTTCCAGATATTGTGCTTAGGGCATGACAGATTGGGCAGTGAGGTTGAACCCTTCGTGCAACAGTAAAAGTAATACAGTAATATGTTGGCTGCAAGTAGGTGCAGCTACGCATTGCAGCTATAGTTGCTTTTTGCAGTATTGCACGAAATGTGAACAGATTTAATAAGTGGTGCTCCAAGTATCTCCGCATGTAGCACTGACTTGCAGGTACATGTTAATGTCTCTGTTGCAATTTTCTGTACTGCATCAAAGACTGAGCCTCATCTACTCAGTGAGCCCACCTTGTGTTGACTACTAGTAAACTGAATACGTTGAACAATTTGCTTTTTTAACTCATTAGGAGTAGAGAAGAAGAAAGCTACTTAATTCTAATGCTTCGTGACATCTTCTAAGCCAAGCAACCACTTACTTCCTGAGACTTTTGTCCAAAATCCTTTACTAATGATACAGCCCATATAATTTCCAGTATCTCAAAAAGTATGTAAGTTTCAAAAATCCTAAAAATGAAATGTATTTGTTAGACAATGGGCTATGCACTGATGTTTAGTAGCAAAGGTCTGTCTTGTGATAATGATTTTATGCTGATGATTTGCAAAGCTAAAAGTAGTATTTTATTTGCCACAAAATTACGACTATTATGGTCAAACAAAGGGTCATATCTCAGATAGCATGCAAAACAGATCCAATTTAGCAGTGGAAGAATTACTTGTCTGTTGGAGAGTTTTCCAATCATATATAACAAGACTGGGTAGCATGCAGCTGTTTTATAACACTACACAATGCATGCAAATTATGCATATAATAAGTTCAAAGGTAAGTTCTAGTCTAGCTGCCTCTGCAGGCCATTTTAAGCCTAGCCAATTTCCCTTTTGGTGCCTGAATGAACCAGTCACATTTGGTGTTAGATTGGCCTTACCCATCCCATGGTTGATAATTATGTATTATCCTTGTGAAATTAACTGGGATAATACCATAAATAATTTGAGGAGACCCATGTATAGGATAAGGCATGTAGGAGCTGTTTCTGTCCATTAGTAGCATGGAGGTAATCCTGGGCAAAATTTTCTATTACACATCCATGGACCCAAGTTATGCTTGAATATGGAAAACAATGAACTTTGTTTTAAGTCTTTTCCAGATCAGTGGTGTCCTATACAAGATATATGAGTCCCTCCCAGCTGTTCTGATTATGTTAACGAAGAGGTTTAGATTCCTGGACTAAGTATTTTGCAGTATTTCACAATATTTCAAACCTAAAATAGTAGTCTACAAAAATGCTTATGTTAGCAACTATCAGTGGCAAAAGTATGGGTCTTAATATTGTCTAAAAGATGGTATGATTTGCTCACCCATAGGTCATACAACTTTCATAATATTAATGCAGATATGAAAATGTTGCTAATATTCATAGCTGCTTCACAGAACAGTTTGTATCTCAGACAGTTTTCATATAGGTACATAGGTAAGTACGAGGCTAGCTGCCCTTGTGCATCTTTTTAAGCCTAGCTAGTTTCCCTTTTTGTGCTCAAGTTAATCTATCCCATTTGGTTAGAGTTTGGCCTTACCCATCCCATGGTCAGTAATTATATATCACTCCTAATGAGATAACTGGTAACACATAACAAATAACTAATGACTCTAACATTCTATAAATTGTGTCCAAACCTCTTCTACTAACTTTACCCTCCGTCCCCCTTGTATTACCCCCTATTGCTTTTTTCTCACATATGTTCTTTCTAATAAACAATTGCCTCTTGCTTCACTACTCAACTGCCTCTCTCTCCTTCCTCCACTTTAGGTATTTATTCTTACTACGCTGCGTACTTTACACTACCCATCTTCATTACCAAGCATGTTCTGTATGAACTACCCTTAAGTCTCCTGTACTTCACTTATTGCACTACATCTTTTTCATAGGTTCATAGGTTCATACTAGGCTATCTGCCCGAGGGCATTTATAAGCCTAGCCCATAGTTTTGTGGCTTACGCCACCCCTTTAGTTTGGAGAAACTATGCCCATTATTTTGCTGTGCCTCTGTCGAGCAGTGACACTGAGGTAACCCCTGGGGTGTATCTGCGATCTCCCATCCATTGGTCAAGATTCCTCTTGAACAAGGCCAGCGAGGTGCTCTGCCTCACATAAACCGGGATTTTGTTCCACAGCATAGGGAGTCTTTGGGTGATGAATCTATCCCTCCAGCACGTCCTATTAATAACGTGTCGAGGTTTAAGTCTCCCGCCCTTGTGGCTCTGAGGATCTAGATTTTTTGAGATGAAGCATGTTCATCAAATACTCATGCAAGCTAATTTTTGTGTGTGATGATCCAGTGCAGTTAGTATCCTACCTTATAAAACAGATTTAAATGTTAATGCTGAGCTTGTGGCCACTTATGAAGGCCATAAAGCTACTCATCACTGCAGTGTTGCATACGTATGTAGCTGTGGGACTGCTCTCTTCAAATGAAGAAAATAATTGCCTTCAGGATACCACGCATAGCTAGCATATTTAAATGGCAATGGCTGATATCTATGGTTATGACCTGCTACTTTTAAATACCAGTTACCTCCTGAAGTACAGCCTAACACATCTGTATAATGCTTTATGATGTTCTTCTGTACTTTATCTGGATACATGCTCTAAGTGTTGTCATCCATGAGATAGCTGTGCATTGGAGCTTCTTGTGTGTTGTAATGTGTAATCCTTTAAATTATGTTATAAACAGGTTGATCTTAACTTAGATCTGATTCAGATGCAGTACATTAGCAGCTCAGCAAAGTCTTTTATCTAGCTTCTAGACATATGCTTAATTGCAGAGTGTTGTTGCACGTTCAGGGTTGCAAGTGCAGAACTTTTAAAAGTATACTGACAGCTTGGCAAGGCACATTTTTTCACACGATAACTTAATGCAGACTTCACTTGCTGAGCATGCTGATACCTCCTGCTACCGAAATTTTCCAGATATTGTGCTTAGGGCATGACAGATTGGGCAGTGAGGTTGAACCCTTCGTGCAACAGTAAAAGTAATACAGTAATCTGTTGGCTGCAAGTAGGTGCAGCTACTCATTGCAGCTATAGTTGCTTTTTGCAGTATTGCATGAAATGTGAACAGATTTAATAAGTGGTGCTCCAAGTATCTCCGCATGTAGCACTGACTTGCAGGTACATGTTAATGTCTCTGTTGCAATTTTCTGTACTGCATCAAAGACTGAGCCTCATCTACTCAGTGAGCCCACCTTGTGTTGACTACTAGTAAACTGAATACGTTGAACAATTTGCTTTTCTAACTCATTAGGAGTAGAGAAGAAGAAAGCTACTTAATTCTAATGCTTGACATCTTCTAAGCCAAGCAACCACTTACTTCCTGAGGCTTTTGTCCAAAATCCTTTACTAATGATACAGCCCATATAATTTCCAGTATCTCAAAAAGTATGTAAGTTTCAAAAATCCTAAAAATGAAATGTATTTGTTAGACAATGGGCTATGCACTGATGTTTAGTAGCAAAGGTCTGTCTTGTGATAATGATTTTATGCTGACGATTTGCAAAGCTAAAAGTAGTATTTTATTTGCCACAAAATTACGACTATTATGGTCAAACAAAGGGTCATATCTCAGATAGCATGCAAAACAGATCCAATTTAGCAGTGGAAGAATTACTTGTCTGTTGGAGAGTTTTCCAATCATATATAACAAGACTGGGTAGCATGCAGCTGTTTTATAACACTACACAATGCATGCAAATTATGCATATAATAAGTTCAAAGGTAAGTTCTAGTCTAGCTGCCTCTGCAGGCCATTTTAAGCCTAGCCAATTTCCCTTTTGGTGCCTGAATGAACCAGTCACATTTGGTGTTAGATTGGCCTTACCCATCCCATGGTTGATAATTATGTATTATCCTTGTGAAATTAACTGGGATAATACCATAAATAATTTGAGGAGACCCATGTATAGGATAAGGCATGTAGGAGCTGTTTCTGTCCATTAGTAGCATGGAGGTAATCCTGGGCAAAATTTTCTATTACACATCCATGGACCCAAGTTATGCTTGAATATGGAAAACAATGAACTTTGTTTTAAGTCTTTTCCAGATCAGTGGTGTCCTATACAAGATATATGAGTCCCTCCCAGCTGTTCTGATTATGTTAACGGAGAGGTTTAGATTCCTGGACTAAGTATTTTGCAGTATTTCACAATATTTCAAACCTAAAATAGTAGTCTACAAAAATGCTTATGTTAGCAACTATCAGTGGCAAAAGTATGGGTCTTAATATTGTCTAAAAGATGGTATGATTTGCTCACCCATAGGTCATACAACTTTCATAATATTAATGCAGATATGAAAATGTTGCTAATATTCATAGCTGCTTCACAGAACAGTTTGTATCTCAGACAGTTTTCATATAGGTACATAGGTAAGTACGAGGCTAGCTGCCCTTGTGCATCTTTTTAAGCCTAGCTAGTTTCCCTTTTTGTGCTCAAGTTAATCTATCCCATTTGGTTAGAGTTTGGCCTTACCCATCCCATGGTCAGTAATTATATATCACTCCTAATGAGATAACTGGTAACACATAACAAATAACTAATGACTCTAACATTCTATAAATTGTGTCCAAACCTCTTCTACTAACTTTACCCTCCGTCCCCCTTGTATTACCCCTATTGCTTTTTCTCACATATGTTCTTTCTAATAAACAATTGCCTCTTGCTTCACTCAACTGCCTCTCTCTCCTTCCTCCACTTTAGGTATTTATTCTTACTACGCTGCGTACTTTACACTACCCATCTTCATTACCAAGCATGCTCTGTATGAACTACCCTTAAGTCTCCTATACTTCACTTATTGCACTACATCTTTTTGCTACATCTCACTGTATCATCTTACAATTTTGTTTAAAATATTATATAATACTAAGATTATTCATAACTGCATTTTATTGTAGTTTTTATCATATATTTATTGTATTTTTATTGTATCTTTATAATTTTGGAGCTTTTCACCCCGGGCCTCCACTGAAAACGGGCTCCTTGAGCCCAGAGGACGACCTTGGTTATCAAACTGGAAATAAATAAATAAATAAATAACACCATAGATAATTTGATAGGATCCATGCACTGGATAAAGATTTAGGAACTGCCTCTGTCCATGAGTAGTACAGGGGGGCAGTCCAGGGGTAAATTTTCTGTTTCCCATGCATATATCCAAGTTGCACTTGAATATGGACAGGATGAACTTTGTTTAATTGCTTAGGAAGTCTGTTCCAGAGCAGCAGTATCCTTGGTGAGGTGTACCTGTCACTCTAAACTGTTCTGCTCTGTTGTTGTTGAAGAAGAGGTTTAGATCCCTAGAGCAAGTATTTTTTGATGCCATTGGACCTGCTGATTTTTATTTTATTATTTATTTATTGCATTTGTTTGTCAGAAAGGTCCACTGGGCCTAGGTGAGCCCATTTTTAGTGGAGACCCGGGAGTAAAGCTCCACATAAAATTAAACATGTTGCAGATTAAATAAAAACATAGAAATATAGTTACAGTTACATAGATAGCTAGAAGGCAATGTAATAAATAAATAAATGAGTAGTAGAGGGGGCACTCCGGGGGTAATATGTGCAGTAAATCCATCAATATTGGCTTGGACTATGCCTTGTATGCCAGACACGGGTCACCTCTTAGCAGTCTATAGGATTCTGTTATAGTGACAGGGCTTTGAGTCAGTCCATGTACGATATGTTGTTTACATCTTGTATCCTTTTAGTTAGAAATCTCTCTGAGTGTTCCAGTTGTTGCATGTGTCTGGACAGACATATGCCAAAGGGAGTATTATATTTAATGATTGTCCTAATGAGGGTTGAGTAAAGGGGGCAATAACATACCTAGATCTAGACATAACCACTTTGTTTATAAGCTGTGCAGTATAGAAGGACTTTCTTGCAACAATAGGTATATGTTGGTCAAAATAGAGACAGGAAATTCACCCCAGGGATCACATCAGTTGCCCTGCTTGAAAGGGGTCCGGGAAAGTAAATATTGTGGGAAGAAATATCCAGGGAATTATTATGGCTAGGCTTGTGTAGGCCCTAGGGCAGATAGCCTAGTACCGACCTATGAACCTGTGAACCTATAAAAGGTAGGTCACTGTCCACATAAGTTCCCAAATCCCGAACAACTGGGTCAACTCTTAGGGGCATATTCTCAAAGAGGTAGTTCCCTGGGGTAGATGACTTCTAAAAGGATACAGTATTCCATTTTATGCCACCGGTTATTTATTTGGGGCTAACATTCCTGCAGGATAACTAAGTCATTTAGGGATTCAATGACTGTTCCTAGCTTGAAGTGACCTGCAAATGTATTCAGCCAGAGCACTTGGTACTGGCTTTAACTTCAGAAAAGTAGATGCCAAACAAGAGGGGTCTCAGCACAGCTGGGGGACTCCACTGGTGACTGGTCTCTTTGTGGAGGCAACTTCTCCTATTTTGATTTCCTGTGTCCTGTCTGTGAACCAGCTGGCAATCCAGCAGGCGACATGGAGGTTTCTTTCCAGTTTATTTAGCTTTTCTGCTATGCCTGAGTGGGGAATTGTGTCAAAAGCTTTAGCCAGATTGAGGTATGTAGTGTGCACCATTTTGTATTCATCCATTGCTTTGTAGAGCTTTTCAAGAAATATTGCCCACGTTTTAATGTAATTTTATTAGTAACACCCAGAGCTTGAACACACTGCCCCAACATAATAGTGTCACACTGTGTTCTACATTATTAATGTAAATGTGGACATTTTTTGATATTTTTCATAAGAATTCAAAAACACTCTTTAATTACTCAAGCTCTATATATCCATTATTAACCACTTCACTATGAATGCTTAGCAAGTCATGTCAGCTTGTAGAGACCAGCTTATTGCCTTGGTTTTAGGTATTAATCTGTACCAGGAGATCAGAAATTAGACATTCAAAACACTGACAAGTATGTTTTTTTTTCTCAGAAACAGAAGGACATCTGTTAAGACAGCCAGCTATATTCTTACAGGCAATCTTGTTTTTTCTGAATATTCTTCTAGGAAGCTATGCATTAATTGCAGTTGGCCTTATTGTACAGTAATTATGCACAAATCAGCCTTGAGGCTATACACTCTGCTTTCAGAACTGTGTCCCTACTGTTCACACCTTGTATTTAAAAGCTAAATAAATGCATTTATTTTCTCTGCAATAAAGATCTGTGGTTGCAGCAAATGTGTTTGTGAAACAAAACATCAAAGACATGATTTGTGATCTACTATTACTGAATTTGTCCAATAAGTATCTTTGCTGGCATCACCTTTGATCAGTTGTGCCATATTTCCTTGGTGGTCCAAAGTAGTATCATGTAAATAAGGCCACATCTAGTGAAAAAAATGACAGTTCTTTATGATGGGTTTATCATATTCTTAGTCTTGAGAAGCAAGAAGAAACCCAACCTGATTAGTATGCCAAAATGTAGGTATTTTAGACACAAAACTATTGATTTCATGGTCAAAACAGACCAAATAGCTCTACATGTTTTTTTTTAAAGTCCCTGTGATTACAGCAGAGAAAATCATGAAAATTGTGCCCTGTTTATGCTGCATTAATTAATGGCATATTTCACCCAAAGGTTTGAAAGAAGTCACTCTTTCAAAGTGCACAATTAGACCAGAGGTTATGAGTCTAACTAGGCAAGTTTATGAAAAGCAGGGTTACTGAAAGGATCATGGAAGCCTTCATAAATTGCTTGGTTAGGAACAAATCATAAGTTGCTGCAGTCATATTTACTGATGAGTCCTTGCTTTGAATAGGTGTTTTCAGAAAAAGCATCTTAACATTAACTTGTTTTCAGGGGTGCCACAGTAGTGCAGCAGTTAGCATTCTCGCCTCATAGCAAGAGGTTCTGTGGGTTGATTCTCGGCTGGGGTGCCTTCTGTGCAGAGTTTGTATGTCTTCCCTTTGGTCAGGTGGGTTTCCTCCTACATTCCAAAGATGTGCAATAGATGAATTGGATGCTCTAACCTGGCCATAGGTAAGAGTGTGCATGCGAATGAATGGTATAGATAAACAACTGTGATATGGCCAGCCTCCGGGTGGTGTAAACCTTGGCTGGAGATGATTGTCACTGTTGAAGTGATACCCTGACCACATGTGCAAAATGGGAAAAAGGGGTTATGGATGGATGGATTAACCTGTCTTCCCTCCACAGTACAATTTCAACAAACAATATTTCATCTTCTGACTGTCATCTGGTTTTCACAGATGACTGCAACTTCATGACTGTCATAACTTCAGGAAAGCCTGCCATATTGGTTGTCTGGATTTCAGACTAGTATTACATGTATGGGGCAAAGAAGAGGTTGAAATATGTACTTTGAAGGATAGAACCACAAAATCTTAAGACAACTGTTTAGTTAGTCTGATTTAATTGTCTCCTTCCCTTTTTGATACTTTGCAAAAGCTACAGCTAATCAATACCCACTTCTTCCTCACCCACCTGTGTAATGTTCCCTTCCTTGAGTAGTTACATTACATTACTTCCATATACATTTCATGTCTCTTTTTATCTGACTTTGTGATATATTTACTTCCGTACGTCTAAGTGTCTACCTTCCTACCACATTACTTGTGAGACCTACTCCATGTTTTCTCAATACTCCATGGTTCGTATAAGTCTTCTTTTTCTTGTACACCTCTTCTGTCAGTGCCACTGCAGTATATTTTGTCTATTTTTTGGAGATACTGGAATGTTTCTCCCCTGCACGTCCTCATTCCTTTCCTCAGTACGTTTATGGCCAGATTTTTGTACAGAATATGAACTAAAGGGCTTCTCCCACCACTCAGGGAGTTCTCCAGCTTCTCTGGCCTCACATAGTCAGGTTCTGCAGACCAGTACTTCAGATGAATGTAGAAGAGTAAACAATACACAGACATAAAAGCTTCCTTGTCCCTTACTAGTGATCATGTTTTCTGTGCATTGTAGCATCTTCTAGCCTTTCCAAGTGACCTTTTGCATTAGTTACCTACCACCTGTCATAAGATATTAACACCCCAGGTCTGTTTCTACTTAGGGCTTGTTAGTGTTTGCCCTTGATCTATATAACATTTGACAGATGTTTGCTTTATGTACATTACACTACATTCATTTACATTAAATCAGTTCTGCCATGTGTTTAGGTTTCTCTCAAATCATAAGTCACCCTTTCTACTTCTGCATTAGTTACTCAGTTGTTAATGCCCCCTAGAACTAGCACATAAGACTGGGCTATCTTATTAGTAACCAGTTGCATGTGGAACAAATACATACGTATGTGTCTATATATATATATATATATATATATATATATATATATATATATATATATGTATATATAAATTTGCATTTTCACCAACATTTTTATCTAGGTGAGCCTGTCTTCTGAGAGGAATCTGAGAGAAATTTTGTTAAATGCTTTCCTTAAGTTTAGTTCCAGTCATTTTTTTCTCAGTATATTAAGAGAAATTTGGTAGATCTGACTGGTAAGTCCTGCTGCGAGCCTCAAATTCTGTACCCACATAATCGCACAGACCACTCTATCTTTTCTGCATTCCATGATTTATAATGCAAATCCTGCATGGCACTGTGTTTGGCCAAACAACAGAAGATACAGTGGTTCCTTTTCTTAGATATATATGCTGTCAGGTTTTGCCCCTGACAGCATGATCCAGGACCAGCTGCAGTATGACTACCGATAGTGATATCAGCAAAGCATTATAACATCCTGGTTTATTTCACACACAGAAAGGATTCTAATGCCAGAAGTCTGTAGCTTGAGGTACCGCACAAGCCATCTGGATCATAGTGTAAAGAATAATTTTGTACTCCATATAATGTGTTGCAAAGTGAGTACTACAGTTTCACAGATGGACATGTGGAACATCCAAGCTCATAGTTTAGAGGTATAAGGGTACAAGTGATACGTGGATACAGACAAGTCCAGTAGTGTAACACACATGCCACTTTTCTTACTTTGACTAATATTTGCAGAAACTTAAAACTGAGCAGTTTTGAATGCATTAATTGTGTCATACCTGTAACTGTAAGACAATTTTCATTAAAGTAGGTAAATTACTGGGAATTATTACCTCAGAATGTTATTTCAACTCCTGCGCAGGAATGATGTAATTTTCCATCCAAATTGTGCTTCTGAAAAAAGTGCACAACATGATTACAAACCTATGCTAACTTTTTCAGAATTGTATATGTCAGGTAACCTCAGACCAACTTGTGCTTAGCTGAATGGGATAGTATTTTAGTTATTTTTATTTATTTTACATTTGTTAACCGGGATAGTCCAACTGGACATATGTCCTTTTTCAGCGTTGGCCCGGGGAGAAAAGCGCCGCATAGAACAAACATAGAATGGCAAAATACAGAGTATATACACATATGATAAAATGGACATCAAGATTATTACAACATAATTTAGACAATACTTATGTGTTCTACATAAATTTTCAAATTAGTATAATAGACATTACAGTGTTGTAAAGACAGACATTTCATTTTTCAAGTTGGTATTCAGTGACTACATATCATAGACCTTCCATTTTTTAAGAGAACATTTCATGCATACTTTTTAAGTTATTCTGTCTCAGGTGCAGTTATTTCATTTATAAGTTGCTTATATCATTTCCTGGCATGCATATAGATTGTGGTTATTGTTTTATTGCAGTTATTCTGCTGACTGATGCATTAAGTTAATTCATAAATTGTTTTCTCCTGCATGTCATATTTCTCACATCTGAAGAATGTAGGACCGCACTTAGAAGTGTAAGAGGTTCTAATTCATAGCCAGACACATCACACAGATTCTACACAGTCGCTAGAATCATGGCTGTCTCCACAGGCATGTTAAATGCTAACAAGGCATTCTGGGGGAGTGGCATATGCTAATTAGCAATGTACTCTCCTCTGGAAAAGCCTGCAGGAAGGGATTTATACACCTGAACATGAAACTTATTTTGATCTGTCATCATGGCCAAAATGCTGCATTCACCCATTACTTTTAATGGAAGTGATCATATTGCAGGTAAGTAGAGGGGAGTTTAGCTGGCAGGTGGTGGTGGTGGCAGGGGTCTGATTATGTGTATGTTTGTGTCAGATTGTGTGCTTGCCTATAGGTGTTTGATTAGTCTCCAGTGAGTGTGTTTGTATCTGCCTGTGTGGTCGCAGTAGGGACTGTATCTCATGTACAGTGAATTTTTGGTGGGGGGGGCAGAATTTTATTGGCTGTTACAGCCATTATGTACAGTGTATGTGTTTATTCATACATCTGCTTGCATGCAATAGATTCTCTGCCTTTGGTGTTAATGCTTTGCATAATGACAGAATAATTAACAGTTAGAGGGCTCTGCCCCTTGTTAGTGACAATGTAACGATGCAGGCTGCTATCCCTCAGATAAAAATGGAATGCTGCTCCCCAGTACTCATTGTGGTCTTTATAAATGAGCCCTGACTTCCTTCATTTTTAAAGCTTGTCATCCTCTTCAGTGTATTTGAAGTCTCTCGCTGGTAGATGATTAGAAATTCAATTAAATTTCCAGTGACTTTATGCCATGGACAGAAATAACCATACTTCTCAACTATCCAGATTTTCGCAGAACGTCCAGATTCTTGCCTGTTATATTTGGTCTATTCCTCATAAAATTTGTGGTTTTCTCACAAATCACTGAGGATTGACGCCACTATATAATAATAAAGTAATGACAGACATTTGAGTTACAGACTTCATATTTCAGAAAATATATAGTAATGTAAAATTTGTCATTCTTGTAATTTTCTAGGTTTAACGGAGCAATGTTTAAAATCTATCTCTATTTTTGGGCCTTTGACCTCCCATTAATTCTGGCTTAGTCCAGATTTCTTTTGCTGAGAGGTTGAGAGGTATGAAAAAGACAGTACTGGAACCTGTAACAAAAACTAATTTTAAAGTTACCACTTTTCAGAACATGTGAGAGAAGTACGGTAGCAATGACCAGGACTGAGCTGTAGATGCCCAGTATTGTAAGTGGGCAGGAATTTCTAACTGCTGACTTTTGATACAAATCTGCATATTTAATGTAAGGAGTTTAGCTGTATTGTATGCATTGCAGGAAATTAAGAGCTTAAGGCTGTTGTTTGTTCAGCTCATTTAGCAAACCTGCATATTAGTATAAAATGTTGGACTATGTCTTCAGTGGTGATACAACTAGAGGCCTACAACTTGGCAACTCTCCCATCTGCTTAAGGGAAACATTATGTAATCCCTACAGCTGTGATAAAAAATGGATCACTTTAAATATAGGTGGGGTCAGACAAATAAAACCGCCAATCAAAAATGTAAATATTTATCACTGGAAGATAGACCAGAGAGTGTCTGTTTGCAAGTAAATGTTAAATTATGTGAATGCTTGGTCATTAAGAAATTGTTCCAGAATATTCTCTTACAAGATTGCATCACTTTAGTTTGTTGTGTCTTTGCTGACAGTTTTAGAGACCACAGAAACTTCAGCCATCTCTTTAAACAAGGGAATGTTTCATTCTGTTTACTTCCAGAGCATGTGTTGTAATGGATGTTTGGTGTACTAAGATATTTTTAAACCATGATATTGTACATTTCAAGATTAATACACAATGTTTTCATGCCACTTATTCAATCCAGTCTCTGTTAGTCACAGTAGGAACTAAAAATATGTTTTTAATGAAAATAAGTTGTTCTGGAACAGGGCATACTTTAATAAGATGACCTAAGAAACGCACAAACACCACAATATGTATAAAGTAATTTTCACTCTGGTTTTATAGGTATTGCATGGCTTTCTCAGCATATTGTATAGAGTTGAAGGTGGTCCCAACCAGACAATATTTAATGTTGCACCTCTTGTTTGATAGTCAAGTGCTTGAGTAACATCACTTGGCCAAAATGCTGCTTCATCAAATAAGATTGCAGTTGTTTGTGACTTGCCTGTACCTGAGGTTGACTCATCTCAAAGTTGCATGTATTCAGCAAAGGGGTGCAATGGTGAAGCAATGGGACACTGGGGATATACTGGCTTCTCCCTCTGTACAAAAAAAAGCCATTTTAAAAAGCAAGTTGATGATGATATTTTTCATTGGCTTACTCTCTGGGCACTTGGCTTTCACATCACTGACATGGAGATATTGCCTAGTCACACTGACAACAAAGCAAGGCTTAAAGATTGAATTACTAGGCATTCTTCAGTTCTGCAATGGAAATCCTTCCAGGGCACTTTAGCTTCCCCTTATCCCCATTTTAATATTTGCTTAAATTTTATTTATAGTTATTTATCGTTATGGAGTAACTTGTATCCCCTCCCCCTTTGTTTTCTTTACTAGTACTGTTAATGCTTATTTCACTCACTATGATGTGCAGTTATGTTAACTTATTATCAGTCTTTGTTTGTCCTCCCCACAAGACCTCACCCAGTGGTTCCTATACTTCTGCAAAATCAGCCCATTTGTTCTGGGGGTGGGAAGGGTAAGATATTTTTAAACTAGACAAGAGCCCTACCACCATTTGTTCCTGTCTGCTTTTCCCATTCATCTTCCATTCTCTGGTGATAGTCAAGTTGGATGATGTGGAGCAGTCTTCTTCTTCTACATTGTGACCTATAATCAACCCTTGTGAGTTCCACCTCCCCGTTTGGCAGCTCTTCTGTACTCTGTTATTTCTGTCCCCCTTGTGAAAACATGCATCCACGTGCTGATTTCCCCCTCAGCTAATGTACTGAAACAGTGCATGGTCAGTAGGATCAGACTGTACTGGGTGTTGTACACATTGCTTCCACTAGTCACCTGTGTGGCAACCCAAAACTGACCCCCTAGGACAGGCAAGCCAGCAGCAGCTGCTCAAACCATCCCCCCAGGATTATAGCCTTTTAGACTATCTCATGTTATACTTCATTGCTTGCATAATGTTGCAGCTTCAACATCAATGAGTTATTTATAGTTAAAGACCTGAGTTCTACCTACAGATTAATGTTTTCTGTTTATTTAATAACAACTGAGATATCGGCCAAAAAAGTTGTAAGGAAAAAAAACTTTGCAATCCCTCCCAATTCAAATGTATCCCTTCAGTAGGAAGGGGTTAGCAATGTCTTCTATATGTTAACTAAAAACAGAAAGGAAAAACAAAGTCCGTGTATCTTTGCAGAGAATATTCAATTAGTATGTCCTTATCACCATGATAGAGTCAAGGTGTCTATCTGCTATGCTGATGCCCATTGTTTAAAAATAGGGTTCCTACTTTTAAAATGACAAAGTTGAGACTTTTTCTATGGAAGTGTCACATTTCGCAGGACAAACCATACCTGTAACTAGGGCAAAGGACTAGACTTCACTTTTTTTGCCAAAATAAAGGATAATTCTTTTAGAATTTGATTTGTTTATGATGTTTCATATCATATGTAGGTGTCTCGGATAAAAAGTAATTGTTCTATGCAGCTATAAAAAGAAATTTAGGAATTTTTTTAATCTAAAATTTCAAGACATTTTGCCATTTTTTATGTTCTTCCTCCCACATGAGATACAACTTCCCAAGTAGGGGCTGTTTTCCATAAAAAAGGGACATGTCGTAAACATATTAAAAAATCATGTATTCCAACACACCCCACTTATGTAAAAACTAAAGTTCTATTATTTGCATCTTAAAGGTCTTACAATCATTTACAAGCACTTAGCAGTGCCACTCAAACTGAGTGAAGCCAAACATGATAACCCTGGTGCAGACAAAGTAATGCTTTGATTGACTTGTACCCTAGGGTGGTAATCAGCTGAACAAGGAAACTATCATTCCAGCAAGCCTTGTTTAATTGTTCATGCATATTTGGGTCCCTAGTATGGGTACTTGTTAAACCACTGTTTTTCGCAAAGAAATAAGAGGTCAGATAGGATTTAGTCTTCCATGGCTTGATAATCACAATACAAGTTGGCTTGAAGCAGCCCATAGGGTTATTGTTGTGTCTTTCGGCTTTTCCTGGTTAGGGGTCGCCACAGCGGAACTCCGGTCCGCTAATGATTGGCAGTAGATTTTTACATGCCGAGTTGCCAGCTCTGACGCACAACCTTAAACGAAGGTACGCCCATTCACGCATGTCTCCACACAGAAGATGATCTAGCTGAGAATCGAACAGGACAACGTCTTACTGTGAGGTGACAACGCTACCGCAGTAAGCAGCCCATAGGGTAGTGAGAACAAACTACTGTATATAAGTTGAGTTGTGCTAAGGTATAACATTAGTTAAAGGATTTAAGGCCGTTAATTTTCTTTGTTAAACATGAGTGCCTTGCAGTATTGTACTCCCTGAAACCTTTCACTTCATTATTTTGTTACGGCCTTTTCAACTATACAATGTACACTCGCTGTGGCTAGACATCTGCTTGCACAAGGAAGGAATTACCCTTTGTACTTCTAAAAGCATTGCCTTCATTCTGTAAACAGATGTTTTGACAGGGGTTGCTACTGCTTTCTTGCATGAGCAGAACTGTTTAGATTCCCTGCTGTAATGATTCCTCGTCCTTTCCATCCATGTTAGTACACAGTCATACTCCTCACCACAACTTGTCCCTTTCTTGGTTCTGTATATCATAATGTACTACTTTCCACTTCTTGACATAAGTCCCAACATTTCTGTTTTTTTTTTTTTCTAGTAGTGACCCCTTGTGCCTTGGCCAATAACTTAATGAATATTCTTTCCACAAGCTTCTATCTTTTCCAACAGTCTTTAGGTGATGGAGTCATCCAGGACATTTACTGCATGGAAGTTTGGTAGTTTTGCATGTCCATAAACATACAGCTCAAGAGGGTCTGCCTGACACTAACCAGTGCCAATGGCCATCCTGGTCATTACAGTCTTTTATGATCCATTGAATTTCTCTACAGCTAACATCAGGGGCATTTATGATCATTCCTTGTGATATCCTTTAGGATAGGCAACATACGAGACATTTTCCGGATTGCTAGCAGACTGTCAGATATAGTGAGCAGATATTTACTACTTCTATGTATATATGAGAGTGAATGCTGCCTCATGCACATGATGTACTCCACATCAGTCTTTTGCATTCTGGTTACAGGTTACCTGAGGTATACTAGCACATGTCACCCCCCCCCCAAAAAAAAAAAAAATTAACCTTCTCAGTGAGACACTTTTATGTTTCATCTGTATTACTGTCTCCTGCTTGAGTGAATCCCTGTACCTAATCTATTTTGTATCTCTCTCTGCACAACCTCTATTTTTATCTTGTTTCTCCTTTCTGTTATGCGCCTTAGGAAATACTGTTCTTTCTGTAATACTGTCTTCCACCTTCACTTCCCTGAAGCTTGCCTGCATTACCTGAATTTATACACTGACTCACTTTATTTGGCAGTGGAGCTTCAATCCTTCCTCTTGCCTTCTGATCAGAAAAGGAGATGTCAGTATGGTCCTCAGTCCTTCCTTTGTAAACTGACCCTCTCTGACCTACCAAATCCATTGATGAATTTGTGTTGCTGCTGTTTCAGTTATATATCAGCCCTTTGTGTTAGGTGATGGCCTAACAGAAACCAGCATATCTGCCGACATTATGATAAATCATACCAGGGCATCTTGTACTGTTTGTATTACAATAAAAAAGGCCAAATGACCCTGAGTTTTGATTTATACTTTGCAACCAAAGTACAAATGCATTAAAACAAATGTATTGTCAAAATAATAACTTGCTGTTGTAGTCTCTCTCTCTCTCTTTCTGTCTCTCTCTGCTCATAAAACAAGGTTCATTTTATGGCTGGTATATCCATATCCTTTGCCAAGTTTCTTACTTAATAAGCTAGTGTCTATTTCTCATCAACCCTAACTGGGAGGGACTTTTTGTGCCTCTTTTGAAATGGAATATCAGAAATTTGATCTCTAGAAGTAAGGTGAATAGTGAGGTAAATAAATTACAGTATGCTGTGCATGCTGGGCAAAGTGCTTACTAATTATACTAATCTTTCCATCTGTCTGCCTGCAATAAGTTGCTTCCATTTCTTAACATTTGTATAGACTTTTGGAGGCTTGCAGAGTCCAAATTTTCATTTTATCATTTTATTGTGTAATTATTCATACTAAATTGTATTCTAATAAATAGATGGATATGATTTATCATCTGAAGTGACATAACTGCAAATAATTTTAAAGCTTAAGGAACTTCATATTTTTTTTTGCCCTGACACAAGACAAAATAATGTGAATTTCTTTCATTTTGGGAGTGTTGTACACTTTGAATGTTTCAACAAAATTTTAAGACCTCATATTTATATATATATATATATATATATATATATATATATATATATATATATATATATATAGAGGAGAAGGATTGTGTTTGCAGAACACATTAAATTACATGAAATTTGATGGTGATAAATGATCTCTTTGCAATTGTTCCCTCTGCACTTCAAAATTTTAGCTAGGGAACTGTTGACTGTTTGCCATCTTTATCTTTGTATCATTTCTCTGCTTCCTATCTGATTGGTTAATGAAATAAATAAAGTGGTAAATATAGTTCTGCAAGTCATGATGGTAACAGAAAAAATAATAAATAAATAAACAAACACCTGAGGCTTTCTTGACTCCTCATCCAGCATGGTAGCTGCATTTTCCCTTAGCAGGTAACTGGTAATATGGTGAGACAGACATCACCAGCCACCTTAATCAACTGTTTGCTTATCCACTTAAAGCTTTCAGTATTTCTGAGAAGATACTATCATTAGACTGCCAGCATTAATGATCCACTTGCAGCTTTATCCTCAAAAAGAAAAAAATACTGCGTTATTAAGTTAGAATTTGTGCCAGGTTTTCTTCTCCTCAACAACATCTGTGACCTATCCCTTTGTAATTCTAAGAAGTCTTTGTGCCATTACTTGAAAATGTGTGATACTAACCTAACTTTCTATATATTTACTCATATGTGCTGGGAATAATAAATATTGTCTCTGTATAAGGCAAGCCAAGCTAACGGTGAAAAGTTGTACACTCCGTTTCTGTCACCAAAAAGGGGTTTGCACACCTGTGTCATGTTGTGCCTGAGTACCTACTCTCATATAAGTTCATTACAATTTTTTAAGATTATGTTACTTCTTATTTTCACATGTTGTAAGGCAGGGTGATAATCAGTTGGAATGTGAGTGCATGAAGTTAATACACAGAACATCTTACTGTGTAAATACTCATGTCTGCATATAGTGCAACCCCTTATCTTGATACAACAGAAAGAGTGAGAGACACAGTAGCATAAAACAGTTGTAGTCACCAAACTCTTCCTTAATGAATGGCCACTTACAAAGCCCAGAAAATAAAACTAAACCATCATAATAAGGGGTCTATATCAGAACATCAAAGTATTAATATTAATATAGTATATTATAGTATTGATATCGAACACTATTCAGCAAACGCTAAGAATAGCGAAGCTGCAGAATAGCGAATTCTTTCCTCGGGAAAGAATTTGGTTGGCCGTTTCTGTGGCTTTGCTATTCTTAGCACTGTGGTGAAAAGTTACAGGTTGGGTTCAGGTAAGTGTGCGATTGTTTGTACGTTAGGGTTAGGGGTGGGTTAAGTGCGTTAGGGTTAGGGTGCGGGTTAGACATGTGTGCGATAGTGACAGACTTTAGGGTTAGGGGCGGTTTAAGTGAGTTAGGGTTAGGGCGCGGGTTAGGTGAGTGTGCGATAGTGACAGACCTTAGGGTTAGGGTTTGGGTTAAAGTAAGTGGGTAGATAGTAGTATATGTTTAGTTTAGTGTAGCGTTAGATGTAGGAATTTAAGTGTATGTGTCTGGTTGCTGTTTGTTTGATGTGCTTGTGTTGTGTGTATGTGTTTCGGAGCAGCTAATTTTTTCCATGGGAAAAAATTTGCTGTTCTGAATGTTCGATATTTTCATGTTTAGATGTTTTGGGGCCGATGAAATAGCGTTTGCTATTTTCATCTTTCGATAACGTGATATAAACGCATAATAAGCACTGCCATAGAAAAGGGAGGTGTAACTCCCCCCATATACATCCCATACTACCTGTTTTATTTAACACGGAGAACATTCAAGTGCAGAGAAAGGGGGAAAAGCTGCCATGTTTTAATGCTGACTATGTCCTATTCTCTGAGCTTGTCCAGTCTCTAACTATAGTCTACATAACATGTAAGAATGTAAATTAAATACTGCTTGGTGATTGGCATGATTGTCACCAGCAGCAATCAGTGGCAAACACCATGATTAATAGAACTTGATCAGTATACATGTGCTGATCGATGCCATGATAAGATAACCTGTATCCTAACTTTAGCTGTTACACTTCTAACCATAAATAATCATTTTTCAGAATCTCAGCTTGCTGGTTCTGGCCAGCTGGTCTGTTTTAGAATTTAGCAGTATGTTATATTTTTCTAGTTGTGTGTCTAGGGATGTCTTCAAGCCATAATTCAAAATAATTCCGGTTTTAATCAAGTGGATAAAAGTGAACTTATCTTGGACTTCCAAAAACAGTTGTCATTTTTCTTGATTAACAAAACAACTACAACTTCACCTAAACATAAATGGTCTCAGTCTGACACTACTATTTATAGTAAGTGCACAGAAGTTAACAATAAATCTTTGATTAAAACGAATCTAGCTACACTACCAATGGCACTGACAGCACTTTGAGGGTTTGCAGCTTATGCCCACCAAGTTCACAGGCATCGCACGTGTAATACATTCCCTAGACATGTCCCATGACTTATGCCAGTGCATAAAGACAAAATGCTGTACTTTTTTACTATACAATGATGCTATTTACAAAGGTAATAAAATCACTTTTATTTGTAGTGATATTTTATAATAGAAACAGACTGTATTTGGGATGTATTTAGGTTATATTTTACCCATGGTAGAGTTGGATCTAACTTAACCAAATAGGTGTGCACTAATGAGAAAATAATGCCACCCACTATAGAGAAACTATCTTACCCATAACAGGCCATGTTTTGTCATAAATCAACCCAAATATGTAATTTTCAGAACTGGGTATTGGACTACTTTTGAAATTTAACCCTCAGAAATTTTAGAAAGTTCAAAAGCTTGTACAAAAGATGTCAAGAGTTTCTGTTTGCTACTGATTTCGGAAATCTGTCACTTGAAAATGCTAAATGCCTGGCCCTTCTTTTTCTGAGACATATTAATTACATTTTCATGAGATTAGCTCTCATTGTTTGTAAATATGTCTACAGAAGCTTGCCATCTCCACTACTTATTTTGTAAGCATAGCATTGTAAGCTTAGCATTGTAATCATAATGCTCGAGATGGTTTATTCCCACCACACCACCCAGAGGTAATGGTTATTCTTTCATAATGTGGCCTGACTGACTTTCTGTGTCCACCATACATAACGTAAAAGATTATGGAAGCTGCGTTACCATGACAGCAGTCTACAGTGCTGTAGCCCCAGTGCACTGTGTCTTGCTCATTAATAAGGCTCAGTATCATCTGATGACATCTTCAAGCCAAAACTTAGAGTGAACTTTGAAAAGAAGTTCAAGTGGGCATAATATGGATATAATGGACAGCCTAGGTGATGTTGGGCCTCTCATGCTCATGGAAGGTTCATTCCCTGTAAAACCAATCCAGGAAGGCATTATTGCACTTAGAAAATGGCCCATATGTTTGTGTTTGTTGGTATTGCGATGTATAATGTATTTATAAATCTGTGTGTTTTTATATATTTTGATAAAAATAGTCCATTTTATATATCATAGCAGTTTTTTGTTATGCAAGTTAATACACATTTTGTAAGTAAAACTGCATTAAATATATAGCATTTGATAATGAGACATGTCAGACATTAGGAAAAATAAACAGTAAAAGACTGTGTTTAATTTCTAAACAAAAATAATTACAATAATATGAAATAAATACTCTATTGATATACCTTTATAATATGTCTATTGATTTGCTATTTTTTATTAATTTGCTAGCTAGCTATATCCAATAGGCACATGTCTTTTAAGGGGTGACCAAGGATCATAGCCTGGTTAAATGAGTTGCTGAGAATCAAACCCAGGATGAAACAAAAATTGCAGTGCATAGTTTAACCCCCTATGCTAAACTTACAGATTTGATGTTTTGTTTTTCTTTCTGTCTATGTCTGAAAATAAGAAAATATTGTAATACTGAAAAGTAAATTTGGTTTAGGCTTGTTTGTTTTATTTACATACATTTCATATATTTAAAATGAGTAAGGCAAGACAGCTTATTTTACAAATTCAACTTAAAATATTTTCTTACTTTTAACTTCACGGTGACTCAGGGTTATGGTAGTTGTTCATCCAGGCAGTAAACAGGTATGTGACACATCATGAGATAGCTTGAATATCAGATCATGGTGCCTTACAACCATGTATACAGTTCTATAGGTACACAACCATGTATACAGTTCTACAAGTGCACAGGTTTAAAAGTGTTTAAAGCAGCAATCAGTCTAGTGGCAGCTTCCAAAGCTGAAAAACACAATACATATGTGTAGTCTGACACCTATAATTTTGCTTAATTTGGTTTGGCTGTAGATATCCCTGATGCCTTTATTTAATTTGTTTTTATTGTCATTTTTGTGTGTTTTATTACTGTTTAATATGAATTTGTATTTATGCAGTGTTTGACATTGCTGAACTGTATTTTATAGGTATATTAAAATGTAAAACTGATAAATGGCTGAACGAAGCACGGCTCCAAAAGGCATAAAACTTTTATTTTGTAGGTTAGCGCTTTCACCACCCATCTGGTGTCTTCATCAGACCATAAATAACAAAAAGGAGTTAAAAGCATTTCATATACTCAAATCAGCTGATAAATCCAATGCAGGTGCATTAACAAACACAGAACTCATTGACCATCACACTAAACGTAGAGTACATAGTCTTGTTAATGTAACCCATCCCCCTTAAAGCTAAATCCCCATTTAAACATCATGGTATTTAGAATGCGACTATCAAATATTCATCGAACACTCATCTAAAAAGTGCATAAGCATATATAAAACATCAATTGACATAGCAACACATTTAAAACAAAACTGAGACTGGTAATCATGTGGGCACTCATTAATAAATGAATGTCAGCGAACAAGCATATTAAACTATCAGTTGAGGGATGTATTCCCAAAGCGCAGTATTATAAACAGCATTTCTCTAGCATAGAATCAAAAACATTTTATATACTCACATCAGCTGATAAATCCAATGCAAGTGTGTTAACAGACACAGAACCCCTTGACCATCACACTAAACATAAACTATGTAGTCGCGTTGACATAACCCATCCCCCTTAAAGCTATATCCTCATTTAAATGTCATGCTTCTCAAAACGTGACCATAACTATCAAGCATTCATCAAACACTCATCTAAAGAATGCATAAACATGTGTATAAAGTCAATATAAAGTGCTAACACATGTAAAACAAAACTGTGACCAATAATCTTATGGGCACTCAGTAAATACATGCCAGCATGAATATTTAATAGTTATAGTCATGTTCTAAATACCATGATGTTTAAATGGGGATTTAGCTTTAAGGGGGATGGGTTACATTAACACGACTACATACTCTACATTTAGTGTGATGGTCAATGAGTTCTGTGTTTGTTAAAGCACCTGCATGGATTTATCAGCTGATGTGAGTATATAAAATGTTTTTAACTCCTTTTTGTTATTTATGGTCTGATGAAGCCACCAGACAGACGGTGAAAGCATTAACCTAAACAATAAAAGTTATATGGCTTTTGGAGCCGTGCTTTATTCAGCCCTTTATCAGTTTTTCATTTTAATATTTCTTATTTGTATTTACAGTTGTTCGTTTGTCCGTTGGGTCATTTGTTTCCTCTGTATTTTGTAGGTATATGTGAAATAAGTGTAATTTTCCTGTTTTCTGTTACTATGAAACTTTATTCACTTCCTGTCTATTCTTTCACTGTTTGCCATTTTTTCAATTTCATCAGGAAGTTATTTTTGTGCTTTTTGATGCCTTTTACTGTTCATGATCAATTAATGTAATAAGAATTGAGTTTGTATACTTAAATTGCTACAAAACTTATTCACTCTGTGTAACAATCCAGACACAATGCTGATTTTATTTTTAATACAGATTGAGTGATGTTTTTGAGTTAGCTATGTGTGTTTCTCCAGTACAATGACTTCTTGAGGATAGTGTCAGTTTGTTCTGTAAGTGTTCTATGTGGTTGGCTCAGTGATGTCTCACTCTAATTTATGTTTCTGATAATAATCGTGTTTCTTACAAGCCTTTATACAGAAGTAACAGCTCTATTATTGATTTAATTTCCCCATTTGGGTTTGGTGTTCTAGTCTGCCCACATTCTAATAAAGAGCTGAATCTGTCATGCTTTTTTGTGCCAGAAAATCAGTTTAAGTTGTGTATAATTTCAGAAATGTTTCCAAACCAGTGGAGAGAGTGGGAGTTATGATGCTTTTATCGGCCTACACCTATTACAGGCTGCATGGATGTTCCATACCATACAAAGATGGAATCAACACCATGTTCTAGAGAACCATAATTTGATTAGTGACCTGTACCCTGGAGGAGCTAATGATTAGGAAGAGAAGATTTACAGGAAAATGGATGTTTACTTCTCAAAATGTGTTATGGGGACGTCTAAGGTCACAGACTTTGATGAAAACTGGAGAAATTGACAGGGACAATGGCCAGAAAATGGAGTTTGTGCACAACAGAAAGACTTTTCCTCATATAGGTGATAGCAGCTCTCTTGTACCAGTACTACTCACCAAACATGTCAAGAGTGAGTTAGGACTAAGAAAGAAAAGCTGAAAGCAGGATGAGTGATGATTCACTGCTAGAGGGCTATCATTTTTTTCTCTGTCCCTTCATATCTATGAACACTGATGTTCCATTTTTCTGGGCAGAATACCAATAAATCCCAAATTTTGACTGTCTTAGTATTGAAAAAAGCACAAGATTTTCATAGAAGTTGGCATTTTATGTTAGAACACTCATTCACTACAATCTGTATGTCTTCATATTTTTACATCTTAATATAATGCTGTCTGTTTAGTTTTCTGAATATTTTCTGAATATAATTTGTTTTAATTTTGCAAATATTGATGCATAAGAAAATGATAATAAAATCATGATATACTTAAAACAATAGACAGACTTCCAAGTTTTCATCTCATGAAAATAGAATTTTGTTTTTTCTGAAAACCTTAAATTATTATTATTGTTATAAATAATATATTTAATAATGGTAATAATTTGTATTATTATTAAACCTTGCCATTAGCCATTTATTGCTATTCATTCCACTAATTCAACAGCGTTGGTAAGAAGGTCAGAAGCAGACTGTGGCGGGGAAAAGGGGGCATTCATTGTCTTAGGTGCAAGGTGTTAGTAAATGCAATCTGCAGCTGACAATGGTGCAGTATTGCAGTGGCTGATTTCAAAATGAATTATGACACTGTTTTTATGTTTAGCGCTGAAGTGCTTTGTGAATGGAAATGTTAATTGTAGCAAGCAATTTAGCACAGTTTCCATCAGAGGATGTTTTTGGACATATATTTTGATGTGCTCAGTCTGTTTTGATATTGTATTTAAAAATGGTTTCACAGAGCTACCTGACTGTAAAAGGATCACTTTTATTTTATTTTATCTATTTATTTTTTTTGAGTTTATGTCATGGAGGTACAACAACACAGCATGTAATTTGTTTATTGATGTAATATTGTGCATTTCTGGCACACTATTTTCTTTCAACTAATTTCCTCAAATGCTGGTCTAAGGAATTCAATGAGAAGAACTCTTTATTATTCCAGCTTTAAGATGTCTGATATTATGTCCTGACTTGTTTAGAATTGTATAGGACTACTTCAAACTTGTCTGTTTCCTGTTTTATGTACCTTGGCTGTCTGGGTGCTATTGCCATTAGAAGAGGGGTCACAGCGGCATTACCATGAGTTTCTTGACTGTCCGAAGACTGTCTTAATAGTCTTACTTATTTGTTTATTTATAAATGGTAAAAATGGGTAACTTCCTGGACATACAGAAATAGTGACTATATTTCTATATTGCCTGGAAAACACCCAGCTTTTCTGTAGAATTAAATCCTTGAATGTATATGCCAATGGGAGATACGCAATATAGTAGAAAGTACTTTGAGATGGATTTAATCTCAGCCATAAAGACAATAAACATTTGCATAGAAAGATAAGCTTCCCCCCAACTTGTTAGAAGTATTTTGCTACCTCTCACTTAAGTATACATTCCAATATTCCAACAACATAAACATCCTAATAATGCCAGTTGTTTTAAAGGTTGAATAGCAATGTAGATACTTTGCTAATGTTTTTCAAAGCAAACTATGTGACATTTGGCCAGAATAAAAAAATGTGATCCTCAGTTAAAGCTACCTCCACATTACAGATTACTGATCACAACAATGCCATTATCGAAACACTTATTTAAATATCTGGTGATCCAGACAGATCCTTCTCTCAGTTTCTCCCTCCTCTTACACAGTACAATAAAGAAAATAAACCCATTACTTTTTTGAGCTAACAGAGTCTCCCCCTCCCTCATGAAACCCTCCAGAAATGCAATAGGGAAAGGCATTTTCCTATCCCATCTAGAATATGGGCTTTCATTAATAGCATGTAACAAAACATAATCTTATGCTCTTTCAAATGCTCACCAATAAGATGAGCAGGTTCATCATGCATTCCTCAAAACAAGAATGTCATTGCAAAACACTACAAAAAAAAAAAAAACTGGCTTCCAGTTCAATAAAAAAAGGCAGACCTCCTTCTTGGATCACATCTGTTCAAACTCCTTTTATACTGGGCTGGAGCAATTCTAATGTGAAGAAATAATATGAGACAGCATATGGCAAAAATATAATACAGACTGATTAATAAAGACACCTGTTTATATTGCCATGGCAATGCCCTATATGATCTTTTTTTATGATCTAACAACATAACTTAGTCACTATGAGGGTCTGGATTTAATATTTAAAACGATACAGAAAATAATAGTCTATAAAATGAGGGCACTCACTACTGAAAGGTTTATAAAAACAAAACAGAACCTTTTATCATTTCATAAGACAACACGCATGCCTATTAAAGAGCCAACATTGTGATATGTGATTTTCCTTGCACATTTTGCATCTTTGATTTCAAATGGTGAACCTTTTCTCTTTACTCTATTTTTTAGGAGTACTACAGTGAATAAAAGCTTTGTCATATGTGACAAGTTCTTAATATAAAAAAATCTGAAGAGGTGTGTGAAAGATCTCCTATTGTAGCCATAGCAACCTATTAACAATTTTGCAGATAAGAAAAAAATATATAATTTTTTTTTTTTTTACATCACTTCAGTGTTATTTGCAGATAGTATTCCCTTTCAGCACTTTTTCAGGGATTCTTTGTCTGTGTTTGTACCCCTTGTGCTGGCTGGTTTGTTGTTGGATGTAATAAATGCCAGTTTTTGAAGAAAGTTCCAGTTCATCCATCTACTCTGGCTTCCCTATACAAGCTCGAGGAGAAATTCCCCAAGCATCAGTAGCCTGCAGAAAAAAAAAAAGACGAGGCATAGGGCCAAACATTTTTCTCCATAGGAAATCATTGCCAGGACGATTTCTAATTGTGCACCTGCAATGATTCACTTTTTAGAGAGATGTTGCCCTTCTTTGAGTTGTTGCAACCAAGGAGTTGGTATGTGTAGCCCACATCAGGGGGGGTGCAGGGAGGTTTGCCCCCCCCCCAGACCCAGAAAAAAAACAGGAAAACAAGAAAGAAGGAGTGTTTCCCCTCTTGGCTATTAGGCATTTTTTTCTTCTTTTGAAATGTCAACTTTCAGAAAGTTGGCATTTCATAGTAGAGCCATCTACTTCATTGTGTTATATTGCAAATTCTGCATTAAAGTTGATTGATTCATATTTTAATGTTGTTAGAGAAACAATTATTTTTATACCATATTTGCAATGCATCCTTAATTAATTTTAGTGTTTCATCTCTATAGCCTTTCTGGGGCAGCACAGTGGCACAGCGGATAGCATTGCCTCTTCACAGCAAGAGGTTCTCCAGTTCAATTCTCTGCTGGGGTGCCTTCTTTGTGGAGTCTGTATGTTCTTCCTCTGTTTGTGTGTTTTCTCCAGGTGCTGTGGGTTCTTCCCACATTCTAGAAGCATGCAGTAAGTAGATTGGCCTCTCTAAATTGTCTATAGGTGTGATCATGTGTGTGAGTGTGTGATATAGAAGAACAGTCACGTTAGGGCTAGCCAACCGATGGTGTGAACCTTGGCTCTAGGTGATTGTCACTGTTAAAGTGACACCCTGACCCCATGTGTAAAAATGGGTTGTGGATGGATGAATTCTACATTCATTTAATTGAATTTATTAAGACACTGATTTGTCAAGGTATTGTATATTAGAGCAATTATGCTAAATGTGCAACATTTTTGAGTAAGGTATCAACTTCAGTAATACTGGAAGAGAAGCTGAAAGCTATATTAGCATAGAAATAGCATTTGTTGAAGATTTTTGATAATAATAACGATATAACTGATATCAGCAGTCAATAACTTTTCATCCCAACAGTTTCATTTTAGTGTCACCCTCTGTGTGAGTAAAATGTGGATGAAATAAACTTCCATTTAGATAAAAATTAAATTATAAAAATAGATACTGGCATAGAAAATAATCATTGAGCAGTGTATGATTCAGAAGGATTTTCTGCAGGTTTTATTTAAAAAAAAAAAAAAAAAAGTTTCAAAGGAGCGTGATGTTCATCTGGCAAAGCTAGTTGGAAGTCTTAACCCAAAACTGTGTCTAAACATTACAGATAAATATCACCAAACAATTAAGAGATTTGTTGTGATGTAAATGTAATGATTTTAATAAGAATCCCATGCTAAAAATTATTTTCTCAAAAATTATCAGAATTTAAAATCATCACAATAGATTCATAAGTGGCTACTGCCAACTATAAGCCTTAATGTAGACATTTTTCTTTTGGGGGATGCCCTTTCTGATTCATAGACAGCCCACTGCTAATGCAGTATTCCTGAGAGTGGCTTATGATAATTTGCCATGTGCTGTCTCCCAGAAATGCCTGCAGTAAGGGATCTATGCAGCTTCTGCAGCATGCCCATTGTAACGAGAAAGTGTCAAGTCAGTCAAGTTAGTTTCACCAAATGTAAAATATTTTAACGCTGTTCGCCAAAACTAATTTTGCTCACAGTGAAGTTTGCCTCTTTCTTACTGTTGTGCAACCTTGGATTTGGTGTTATATAAGTCTAGGGGATGTGGAGATGTTGGAAGTCCCCCTACAAAAAAAAAAAAAAAAAAAAAAAAAGACTTTTGTCCTATGTTCACTAAAGGTAGTTTAGGTGAAAAGTTTCTGATTTTTTTTGCCTTCATCATAACTAATGTTGGTGAGTTGATATGATTCCATCATAATTCGGGTGCTATTCACACTTGCTTTTATTTTTTATTTTTTCATGAACTGTCAGAAGTAATTAATATTTAAGATAGTAAGAATATTTCTAAAACTCTGACAATTTAAAACATTTGTTAGAAAACGTATTCATGACATTTGGTAAAATATTTGATCATTTCCGTCATTTGACAATAGAAGCACTTCCACACTCAGTTTATTATAATAACGTGAACAACTACATTAGAGCAAAAGTTATGAATGTTTGCTGTCAAGTGACTCAGGAATTCATAGGAGAAGCTTTTCCTACATAACCCAATTCATACCCTCATTGCATCTGGTATTACACATTAACATTCAGAAAGGTAGGATTAGTACTGCAAAAAGAATTTTCCAGCAGGTTAATCCCCATTATAGTCTACCCAGATATTCCATTGGTGTAGAAACATCTCATGTGAAATTTCAAGGTTTGTTCATACTTGAAAAACTGAGGAAAACCATACTAGTGAAACATATTATCCAGGTTTCAATGCCGTCCTTTCTGACTAATGGCCCTTTTAGTAATACTGTTGTATACTTGCAACATATTGTCAGGCTTTGTCCTACATCACAGCCATCTGTAATGAAAGCTATTCGTTGTTTCTTATTCTAAGGCCTAAAAGCTAGAAATTCCATGAAAATATATTAACAAGGTCGGAGCACATTTCACATTCCCTTTGTACAACAGAACCGTAGGGTAATACTTCTCATAACCAATGGCAGATGAAGCCCACCTTCGGTTTATATTCTTGACTGTATATGACCATATAAACCTATTCCCTTACTGACAAACAGCAGTAAAGTCACTGTACTCTCAGCATGCAGGCAAACCTGTCCAAGCCTACGGTATTCTTCATAAACGTCAGTAATTGGAAGTGTACTTCTGTTACAACTCATAGTAGTTTAGCAAGTGATGCCAATCCTTTCCTCTGCTTTAACATCATGTGATATCAATCTAAGAATCCCCTGGCCTTTGTGTATGTCTTCATGGAGATGGGTATGTATGTATTTATTGTGATCTGTGAGACTGATGTGCAGTACCTCATTTAAACAGACAGAAAAGGACTTGATTTGTGGTGTATCTCTTTTTTTACAGTGAAATATGCACAAGATGATAGGCTTCTTCTAAACAGGAGATAACTATAATATACGTTTAATGGATGTTTAAATTGTCTCAGAAATTGTTTTGTGTAATGCTGACCTTCTACTCTGTTATGTGTAGTAGCATATTTCTTGGAAATTAACTTACAAAGCTGCAACACTCTCTGACTGTGTTCATAGCTAGATCCTTGTGGCAAAAAGAAAAAAATCACAAGTTAGCAGTCAAATATATGCAGAATAATTAATGTAGTCCACATAAACATAATTTATTAAACAGTATACAAAACAAGTGAGTAATGCTGATGCTGAATATGGTAAATACTCTCTGCAATCAAGCTTCAAAATGCAGGGTAAAAACTGTCTTAGTAAAACTGATTATATAATCTTACATCCAGATGTTTATCCCCACAGATCCTTTAATTAGTTACATATAATTATGTTCACAAATTTAATAGACATGATTAATATACAAGGCATTGTAAGACAGATAATATGCAAATAAATATTACTAATACTTGTCAAACTCAGAATGAATTGTAATCATTTTAAACTTCTGTTATCAAATGAAAAAAAACTGAACTACACGAGGCTTCTGCTCTATAGGTTGCACAAAACTTATTGAGTTCTTAAAAATAAATCTCACAGTTAGGCAGAAGAAACATTCAAGAAGGCAATGTTCCAACAGAATCTTCAAAAAAATCGACAGCTGTTATAAATCTCTCAGGACTCTTTCAGAATATGTGTCAGACTTAGTTTTTACAGTTGTTTAACAGTATTTCTTTTGAATCTTAATCTCTAAAGAAATAATTTTCTGTTTTCACTGATGTAAAGAAGTTGTTTTGAAATATAATATTAAAATATTTTTTTACAAAGACACAATAAAAAGAAAGGAATTGATAATGCATATATCCCAGAAACTGAGGTTGTTGATTTTTTTCCATTCAAACTATGATGAGATCAGACATGTTTATTCAGTTTACGTCAGTTAAATTATCATATGTATTTATTTCAGCATTGGCTAATCAAGTTTATACATATTTTTAGAAAAAAAAAACAACCTACTCCATGAAACAATACTACTTAAAAAATTATAATATGCAGACAATATTGAAGAAGCCTTCAGAGGAAGACAGCAACATTTTAAAAAGCTGTGATCATTCATGTAAGCAAATGAGGCTGTACCTATTACTAATGGACAAGGATGCTTATATAAATATGTCTTCCCAGTGATTACTGGCTTGCTGTAATTCACTGCTCACAAATGGGATTTAAAATGTTTACTGGGGGGAGGGGTTTGGGTAATGTTCATAAAGAGCAAACATCCTAGTAGTTATTGGTAAGTTTTGTGATGCTGTTGATTCGATAAGTTGAAATTGAGAAATGATGTTCTTTGAAAAGGTAATGGGTTTTGAAGTAGGATATTGAAGTTGTTGCACTTACTGCTGTGATGAAGTGCACTTGTTAAGGTGGAGAAATGTTCCTTTTTTCTGTGTGCAGTGATCTTGACTATTGTATTTAGATGGGGTTACAGGAAGTTCTGCATGGAATGTGTGCATGTTTTTTGTTTTCAGCAATAAATATTATTTATTATTTCTTTTGGGTATGCTGCATTGCACCTATTAATTTCACTGAAATCAATTTGAGCATGCTTTCCTTCAGTAGATTTAGGACAATTCACGGAATGCATCTACAGCATAAACACATAATGTAATTGTATCAATAAACATGTATACCTTCTTCATCTTCCTACTCTGAATCAACCCTGGCATTACGTACCTAGGAAGGGTATGTAAACATTGCTTTGTGGTGACCATCCAGAAGCAAATCAGTTGGCCAAAAACTGTAACTCACATGTGGATTTCAGCCATTTCATTTACTACACTTGTGTTGTGTACTACTATAAGGAAACTTCTTTAATCTGGTGTATACTCATCATAAAGACCTAAGAAATAACAGCATTGGAATGCATTTACACTTGCGAATGTATTTTACTGTACTGTTGAGTAACACTTAATAAATTTTAAGATGAGCAGTGTTCTTTTCCAGTCGGAAGTGTTATGGCTTTGTTATAACTTTAGTGCAGAAAGAAATTATCTACTGTGTTAGATTAAGTGATATAGTTATTTTCTTGAAAACTGTTACTAGAATTTTGCAGGAGTTATTGAGGCTACTTGTGGTAGAAATAAAATTGCTGTTCTTGATACATACTTTCTAAATGCTGAAATAATTATGTAAATGGACGTACTGGAGTTTTGGTAGTTTAACTTCTTAAAGCTGCATTTTCACTGGCTAGACTTAAGTGTTGTGTTTTCCAGGCATTATAAAATCATGTGTTTTTATGGTAAATGATCGGTGTTTAGGGTCAGTAATGTTCCCTTCCTAAAAATGCATCTTGTGTTTTTAATCCTAATTAAAGTGTTGCAGCATAACAACATGGACAATAATTTTAATGTTTAATTTATCTGTTTGTTAGGTAGATAAGTGAATATTTTTCCTAGATCTTTTCAACCACAACCTAGGCTGTAAGGGTAAGATTAATTGCATTATGTCAACAGTTCAGAATTGCCTAACAGTACATTTTTGGAGGATAGGAGGAAACCAGAATACCAGGAGAAAGCATTTGAAGATGTGATGGAAATATTAGGAAAAACATAACACAGACAATGGCCAGAAGTATAGATTAAACCCTGCACCTGGTACTCTGTGGCAGAGATTTTAACCAATGAGTTATCAGAGTGAACATTTCTCTAAAATGAACTAAATATCATCTAAAGTCCTATTGGCTAGGCTTAAAATGGCTCGCAAAGGCAGTTAGCTTACTACTAACCTATGGACCTATGAACCTATGAATCTATGAGTTCTGTGTGTCTATTGGCCCTAATGGTCTCCAGCTTCAGCTTTCAGCAAAGCTCAGAGATCACAGGAGATTCTCTGCTCTGGTATTCAATCCTTTGTGCTGCTTAGAAAAGTGCGTTGGAAGTTATGCATTGTATTCATTGCTGTAGTTCTTAACATAATTTGATTAAAAAGTTCATAAATACTCTTCTGAAGTAGAGAACCCCAGTGCAAAAGAGTAGTATGTAAATGATTCTCATTTTGCTCTTGTTAACATTTGTGGCAGGTTTAAAAGCAAAACACGGTCAGCTGATGTGAACATAGTATTTATTGCCTAATACTTTACCTCCTAACATTGAGGGTGGGGAAATCATTATACAGCAGTCACCCCCCCCATATGAAAATGGAGTTTGGAAAAATCGTTTAAAGTAGAGGTTTTCAGATGCTTAAACCCCAGACAGATAGTGTCATGTTTGGCAGTATACACAATTTTAAATGGACAGTAGTAATCCATGTGCATTAACACAATTAATTGTTGTTGCCTACAGCAGCAGGAAGGAGTATACAATACAGTAAATCCTAAGATGAAAGTGCAGGTTGGCCAACAGTGAAATAACATGCTTTGTCAAAAAAAACAGCCTCTTTTTTCCTGGAATATGACATTTAACCAAGAGCATATCCTTAATATCTAATTCAATGAACAGCAGAAGACATTTTCTTCAAACTATTAGTGAACTGATTTCAAACTGACTCAGAGACCTTACCAAACTCAAAATTGTGGTAATCTATTATGACAGATACCAGCAGTGTGTTCCTGAAAAATACCAGTACATCTGCATAATGACTGGACCCTGCATGTTTCAAGTCTCATCAACATAAGTTGTGAAATAGATTGGGCTACAAGTTGTCGGTGTTGTTTAATAGGAGTTGGTTGAAATGAGCAGTAGAACTTTTGGCCTGAAAAAGAAAAGTGGCTTGTAAAAACTTGTCAGCATTTTTCCCATATTACAAAGAAACTGATTTAGAGGTCAGGAGGCTCTGATGAATTACTGATTCCTATTTCTATGCAGTGATTATCCATTAATGAAAGAAGATTATTGATGGTAAATAAAGTTTACATTGGAGAAGCTGTGATGAAGTGGCCAGATACATTTTTGTCTTGTTTTTGGAGGGATCCATTCATTAAGGAAGTAGCAAGTCAAGATCAAAATATGGTTCATTTAGTATAACTGGGAAGATCATCTCTACAAAGAGGTCATTCACAAGTGGAGTCCCTCATGGAAAAGTCCTTGGTCAGCTCCTTTTTGGGATTCATTTCTCTGAAGTCAAGGCCAATGTCAATGGTCGCTGGCTGACTAAAATTTTCAGGTGATTGCAAATTAGGAGCTGTCATTGAATCCCACACTGACACAAATGTTCTCCAGGAAGGGCTGACACAGACAAACAACTGGTGTCAGAGCCATGGACTAAAACTAAATACCAAGAAATGCATAACAGTATGCTTCAGGAAGTCATCCACCACTGATAACTGTCATATTGACAACACACCCCTTAGAGTTGACCCAGTAGTAAGGGATTTAGGGACACACACAGGTAGTAATCTAGCCTTTGACCATCATGTGTCTACAGTAGTGAGGAAATCATTCTATGTTCCACAACTTGTAAACAAAGGTATGGCATCTAGGTCCAAGGAAGTCCTTGTTCCACTGTATTTGGCAGTCATCGAAATCTCTCATTGAGTACAGTGCCCCCATCATATATACCTAACCAGGCATATTCAACAGCTGGAATTTCCACAGAGGTTCCTTACTAGAAGAATGCAGGGTAAAAGTAAAATGCCCTTTGCAGAATCCCTCAAGGCCCTTTCCCTGTATTCTGTCTCCTGCAGGCTGTTGATGGGGCATTGTCAGACCACCTGCATATCCACAAAACAAACAGCACTAGACTTACTATTCTAAAGACATAAACCTTGCCTTTGATATAAATAGGACCTTCTGTAGAGACAGGTATATATCCTAGAGACTTCCCCATCTCTGGATCAGGCTCTCCATCCATGTGAAGCAAAGTTCCTCCCTATCCCAATTCAAGTGTAACTTGGACAATTGGATGGGGAACAGGAAATTAATCCATGGCTTGGCACCTATGTCTCTAAAAGACACAGGCAATCTGTTAATGTTTCATCTCCCAAGCCCCTGCTTAGGGTCTATGACAATGGATTGAATAGGTAAAATATCGAATGGCTGTAATACCGAAAATGCCATTCATAAAAATCCATTTTCTGGGGGGCTGCCCCCAGCCCCCCACTAAATATATATATATATATATATGTATATATATATATATATATATATATATATATATATATATATATATATACCAACTCTGACATCGTACAGTGAGGAAAGGGCAAATTTCCTGATTTTCACTGTACCGTGATCTCAGAAAACAGATTTCTATGAACAGCATTTTCAGTTTTACAGCTGTTTGATATTTTACCTGTTTGATCCATTGTTATAGACCCCCCTGCTTACACTTATCAAGGGCACTAGAACTTGTCAGAAATTTGGGATGCATGCTAGGCTTAAAAAGACCCTTGTGGTCTTTAGCCTAGTAAACACCTATGAACCTATGAGTAAATATTTGTATCTTATTGCCTAGCCATCTGTGGAGTACATAAAATAACTGTAACCCTGAGTAAGTACAGCTCAGCAGTTTAGCAGTAATGGTTCTGCAATCATTAATTTGTGTGTGATAGATTTTGTCACAGTCTGTATTCTCTGTCCTGCCAAATTCAGAAAAATTACAGCACAACTTACTTCTTGAATTACAGTAATGTGCTAATACATGTAGGGACCCCACTTTATTGCTGCATAATGTTTTTTTTCCTACTAACCTGTTCTGCACATCCTAAAAGTATCCAAAATATAACACAGTCACATATAGACATTGCAACCCAAGTCCTTCTATGTTGCTCTTCAGTGTTTTTTTGCATTGTGCCATAACATTACACAAAGACACACATTTGTATATATATTGCACATTAGTTTTGCATGATTCCTTGGTTTTACAGCCCCCTAATGAGCTCTGGTACTGTACTTTTAGCCTTACTTGTTCAGAGAAATGCAGAACTGGACTGCTGACCTTCTGGTAATATGTATTAAATGCCCTGGTATTATGAAACCTTTATAAAAGTACAGAATGATTCATATGTGACACATTACTGCATGACAGTACTGCACCCATCTGCCTACCTGCTATGAGATTCATAATATGAATCATGCCAAATGAGCTGTAATGTATGTGGAAAAATTACACAAAAAATGTAGGGAATTTGTTAAATAAAGACTTATTTTTAAGGTAGTTAGGGAATCTTTAAAACACTGTATTATCCATTATAAAAACATCTGATATTTGAAGTCAGTCATAGAGAGTCTTCATTTTGGCAATGTGCATAGTAAAATGCACATTTTGTCTCTTCTGATCATACATTTCATTTTTGTATATATTTTTTTCTGTTTCGCCATAGAGATGTGGAAATCACAGACTATGTATTTCTTTATTCTTTTATCGACTAGGATAGAGCACTGATCTGAATGAACCATTTTTTAAGCTCACCCCAGGTTTACAATCTTAAGTACAATTTTAAGAAATATGTACATTACATAGATATTACAGTGAGTCTCCTCCTTAGGGAATATATTTCTTTTACAGTCATATTTGAAGACAATTACAGAGTATGACTAGGACACGCAAGACAATGTATGACTGATTATGACATACTCAGGATAGTAAAAGTATTAAGAGGAGGGTTGGCGGAAACAATGCATGGAAGGAGTGAAGGCACATCTGTAGGGTAGCTGGCATTTCAGGAATGAGGAGAAATGGTGCAGAGAAGAGGTTGATGTAATAATATACAGGTGGGTAGACAATGAGGAATGGGAAGATGGTGGGAGGGAGTTCCCAGTTACGCACCCACTGGTGGTGTTGGTGTGATAGCATTTGCATTGTACTTGTTAAAACAGGTGCGTTTTAAGTTGCCTTCAGAAGTTTTGCAAAGAAAATGTAACTTTTTTATTTGTTCATTGAATATTCCCATTTACTCCTCCAGCAGTAGGTTGTGTTATCTTATATAAACTACAAATTCTGCCATAGATACGCAGACAGTGTACAACACTGAGGGCACCCATAATTCTGACAGTGGTTTCTATCATGGTGCACATAAAGTGTGAATTCATTTCAGTGAATGAGATGGCAAACCACATCAGTGATGTAATACCTCTGTGGTCAATACCTTAAGCCATTTGTAATATATAGAGAGAGAGAGAGAGAGAGAGAGAAGTATGCAGTCACCTGTTGCAGTAATGATGCTGTTCTACAACAAACCACATGCCATGTGGTAAATTTGGCTTCCTCAGTATGGTGTAGACTGACTCACATTGTTTTCATTTTTATAGTAAAGCTGAAATCTAGCTAAACTGTTGGAACTTTATATATGAAGCAAAAAAATAAGTTTCCTGCTATGAGTTGTAGCCTCACAGTGGTTCAAAGTTGTATATGGCCTCTTAGTTTAATGTGCTTTTTGAATAAGTGAATACTAGTAAGGTGACTTACTTTTCTCTGAATAGAGAACATGGATCTTAGTTGACAGATTTAAAGTTTCTTTGTCATGCATTTAAACTAGGTAAGAGGAGTAGCACAGAAAAGCAAGAATGGAATGCTGTTTCCTATCTTCCCCTTTCATCATGTTAGTGCAGTTAACTCCGACAGTGGGGTAGATAGATCAGAAGGTAACCATTTAGTAGGGGGAAAAACAGTAACAACAATACATTCATGAAGAGAAAAAGAAAAGGTATATATGAATGAAAAAAATAGAAGGTAAATGCCAATATCTAAGCGAAGAGATGAATACAGCAGAATATATTCGGGTAGACTAGAAATGTGTTACCAAGGAAAACATGGTAAATGGGTTGTCATTACTGAGCTGTAAAAGGTTCTCTGAAAACAGGTTATAGGAGTCACTAGGTATATAAGTCAGAATAAGTGAAAGGATGACCACAACAGCATTTAGAAGTAAACAGTGAGCAGGTTGAGGTAGCAGGAGTCATGGAAACTGCACACATTGCAGCAATGTGCAAAAAGTTTGTGTAGAATATCCTTGTCAAAGAAAGGAAAAGATAACATAAGTACATGGAAATGAAGCCAAAGTGAAGATGGAGGAAAACCAGTAAAATAATAAAGGAAGAAAGAGAGCTGAAGACAGTCCTATCAGATGAACTTATAAATCAGTGTGAGAAAGCAGTAAGAGTGACTAATGCAATATTTGTGTAATATTAAAAGATGCATGTCCAGGTCAGGTAAGGTGCAAGGCATAGACTGACAAAAAGCCATAGCCAAGACCAAGACTGACCAAGGGGGTTGGGAGGGTGGCCTAATTTTTAAGGTGTTTGCCTTACAAACACAAGGTGCAGGGTTTGAGTTTCACAAGGGATAATTGGCTAGGCTTAAAATGGCTCGCAAGGGCAGCTAGCTTAGTACTAACCTATGAACCTATAAGACTGATTAGCAGCTTTGGCTTTGGATGATGCAGGCAAGGGATGATGGGCTTGAGCAGCTGATGCTGGCTCATCCCTATTAGTGGGAGGGAGGCATTCCATGCCACTGCCACACCAATAGCTCCTGGGGAAGAGTTGGCGGCATTAGATGGGGAATTTTGCCTAGTTCTACCAAGTAGAATTTTGCATAGTAGCCTTATTTTATTTTATTTTTTTTATTTTTGCTTTTGTTTACAAGGTTTATTCAACTGGATTTAGTCAAATATGCCTTTTCTGCAGAGGCACAAAGAGAAAATTTCCAATATATTACAAACATTTTTAAGCAGACATACATTCATAGGTGTTTACTAGGCTACAGACACAAGGGCCTTTTTAAGCCTAGTCATGCATCCCAAATCCCTGACAAGTTCTGTTACCCTTGATAAGTGTAAGCAGGGGCTTGGGATTTGAAACATTTACAATCACAGGCTTGGGAGATGAGCCATTTATAGGTTGCCTTTGTCCATTAGAGACAGAGGTGCGAACTAGGGATGAATTTCCTGTTCCCTATCCAATTGTCCTAGTTACACCTGAATTAACTTAGTGAGGAGCTCTGCTTCACATGGACGGGGAGCCCGTCCAAAGATGGGGTAGTCTCTAGTATACAGACCTGTCTCTTCAGCAGGTCCTATTTATATCACAGGCAAGGTTTAAGTCTTTAAAACAAGTAATTCTGGTGCTTTTTGACTTGCAGATATGCAGAACATCTATCAGGGAGGGGTCTGGGAAATGCCTTGTATGCCAGACATAGATCTCCTCTTAACAGCTTGTAATGAGACAGAATACAGGGATAGAGCCTTGAGGTGGTCTACATAGGACATCTAACTTATGTCCTGTATTCTTTTAGTTAGGAACCAATGCGGATGTTCCAGTTGTTGGATATGCCTGGTTAGGTACATAACAAAAAGGGCATTTTACGCAATGATAGGTCTGATGAATGCTAAATACAGTGTAACAATGACTTCTTTGTACCTAGATGCCATAGATTTGTTTGTAAGTTGCACAACATATAATGATTTCCTCACTACTGAAGATACGTGATTATCAAAAGTTATACTGCTGTCTATGCATGTCCCCAAGTCCCTGACTACTGAGTCAACTCTTAGGGTTGTGTTGTCAGTATGACAGCTACCAGGGGTGCATGACTTCCTGAGGAATACTGTTAAGCATTTTTTGGCATTTAGTTTTAGTCCATGGTTCTGACACCATTTATTTGTCTGTGTCAGACCTTCCAGGAGATCATTTGTGTTGTTGGAGGATTCTATGACTGCTCCTAATTTGCAATCATCTGCCAATTTAGTCAGCCAAGAGGCCAGAGATATTGGCCTTGACTTCCAATCACTTAAAAAAAGTCTTTTGGCTTTTCCCGGTTAGGGATCGCCACAGCAGAACTCTGGTCCGCTAATGATTGGCAGTGGATTTTTACAGTGCCAAGTTGTCAGCCTGATGCCCAACCTTCAAAAAAGGCACGCCCATTCATGCACACACCTACCTGCATGTCTTTAACGTCACTCAAACATGGGAAGGACATGCAGACTCCACACAGAAGGTGCTCCAGCCGAGAATCGAACAGGAGAACCTCTTGCTGTGAGGCGACAATGCTAACCGCTGCACCACTACGGCCTTGGCTTCCAGTCACTAAATGTCAAAAATGAGTAGTCCCAGGACCGATCCCTGAAGAACTGCACTTGTGACTGGCTTCTTTGTAGAGGTGGACTCCCCATATTCCTGGGTCCTGTTTGTGTGCCAGCTGGCTATCCACTGGGTGACATAAGGATTTATATCTAACGTCCTGAGTTTGTCAACAGTGCTCAAGTGGGGTATTGTGTCAAATGCCTTGGCCAGGTCAAGGTAGGCAGTGTGAACCATTTTGCCCTTGTCCATTGCTTTGGCGACCTATGTCATTATTGATAATTGTTGTTGTTGTCTTTTGGCTTTTCCCAGTTAGGGGTTGCCACAGTGGAACTCCGGTCTGCTAATGATTGGCAGTAGATTTTCACGAATGCCGAGGTGCCAGCTCAACGTTCAACCTTCAATGAAGGCATGCCCATTTACGCATGTCTTTTGAATGCCCACCCAACTGCGGGGAGGACATGCAGACTCCACACAGAAGGCACGCCTCGCACTCCAGCCGAGAATCGAATGGGAAAACCTCTTGCTGTGAGGCAACAACTCTACCACTGCACCACCATCATTACTGATAATCTCCACGATAATTCTTTCCATGGATTTGCACATGAGACTAGTGAGACTGATGTGTCTGTACTTTCCAGGGTCTGTATATTTCCAACCTTTGTGCAGAGGTATGACTGTTGTTCTCCATTTGTGAGGCATAAAGCCTGTTTGGAAACTGCAGTTAAATAACAATTCTAGAGGGCTTGATAGTTCAAATTTCATGCTATTTAGAAGGCATCCTGGGATATTGTCTAGACTCATTGACACAGTGTTCTTCACCTCAGAGAGATTATTAAGAACCTGTTATATATTATGTTGCTTCCTGAGGGAAGGTTGAGGGGGAGAGAGGAGTAAAGTTGGAGATGAATTTGCCGGCCAGTAGGTTTGCTATTTCTTTTGTCTCAGTATAGGTGGCTCCATTAGCAATGAGCTCTGGAAACAATTGCATATTGCCTTTGAGGTTGTGGGCATAGCTAAAGAATGCCTTGAGGTTGCCCTTGGCCTAGCAGGCCAAATTTACTTCAATAATAATAAATAGATGTTATGGGTTTCCTGGGTCATAGAGGAGGCCTACAACTTGCAAAAAAGTGGTGTGGGATTTTGCATGTGGTGATTTGAACATGGATGTCAATTGCTTTGTTCTGTTTGACCAGCCTTGATGTACATTTATTTCTGATGTAAATTGGGACACCTCCACCTTTAGTGCCTGTCTGTGTAGTAGCTCGTCTAAATGTGTGGAAGGCATTATAGCCTTACACTGCAGTGTGCTGTCCTTGGCTATAAACCATGTCTCAGTGACCACACAGATGTCAGCATTCACTAGGATGAGGAGAGCTTGCAGGGAGTGGAGTTTTTCGTTTAGACTCCTAGCATTGAGCAGTAACCGCTTTAGATTTTCCTGGTTTTGATTTGCTATGTCAGAAGTACTTTCAGTTTGTCAGTGCCTAAATAAAGAAACTTAAGGGAGGACAGTGTTTTAGCTAATGTTCAAAAGACTAGAGGGGAGAGGTGTAGACCATCCCTGGAAAAGCGTCATGGTCTGCTGACCATCTAACTCCGTTTACACAAATATTGCACTACTTTAGAGTGATACTAGAAACTAAGCCAATTATTAAGGTCACTCATCTTCTGCTCATATTGTGGCATCATCCTTGGAGAAGGTAGAATGCTGCTCAATGCTAGGCTCATACCAATTTGGGAAACACATTTATACCCAAATGGACTATTACTTAATCATACTGGAACTTGTAGTCCAGTAACCTGAGTGCGTGTGTAATATAGCAGATCCTAGCCCCGATAAGCAACTGACTGTGACTTTTTCCTTACTCAGCCTGGTGAGATTGACATCAGTGTGTCTCACGATGGAGTCCTCAATGACTAGAATGTTAGATTGTGTGTTGATTTGCTTTATGGGCTTAGAGGTAGAGGCTCCATGAGATGCAGCTCTATGTGTTGATGTGGGTTTTGTTTTGAAAGAGTGCATTTCGGGCTGCTGAGGGGTTTTGTTATGTGTACTTTGTCTAGGAGGACTTTGGGGTTTAGGATGGTTACATTTAAGTCTCTCAGCATATGTGGATCTATGTGTCTGCTTCGAACTGTGTGTGATGGGGAAAGTTTGTGTACTACTGATAAACTGATTGACATTAGGAGTGTTTCTATATGAGAGGTTTGTCTCCAGTGACATTGTATAAATACATGTCTCACATAACATATCTGAGAATTAACTGGTTGGCAGTAAACATTATTTAGTAGTATACATGAACAGACATTAAGTAACACACATCATTAACAATTACGCATGTATTTGCTAACTAGACTACACTCGTAAAAGAAGAGGAACTATTATATTATAAAAGATACTTATGCATTAACAGGTGATGAATGTTGACATTTAAAGAGTTGCATTAGCGGGCTTGTTATCTTTTATTTATTTATTTAGTTATTTTATTTTACATTTGTTTACCAGGAAAGTCCAACTGGACAGACTGTCCTTTTCCAGCAGAGGCCCAGGGAGAAAAGTTCCACATGAATACATAAAAAAAAGAATTATACAAAACAAATAAAGACAGTACATATGTACATTCAGAAATGGGTACTTATGTACTATGAAGTAGAGTATATAGTTGAGCAGATTTTTTCATTGAGATAGTGCAGCACATTTACAGTTTGCAGAGGTTTATACAACATTTCCTTACAGTTTGCAGAGGTTTATACAACATTTCCTTAACAGTAAGTTTTGTGTGAGCTCTACATGAGTAGGTTAGAGATTGGGGAAGCAACAGTAAAATGCAGAGACAGTTCAAGTGTACTTACAAAAGTGGACGCTTTTCCACTATGATAAAGTGCATATAGTAGAGCAGACTATTACATTGAGACAGTACAGCATTATACCATTTAGAGAGACATTATGCATTGTTTACTTTACCGTAAATATTGTTAGGGTTCAAAACTAAGGTTGAACAGCAGTTCAAAATAACATGGTTCAAAGGTGTACAGCAGTTACGTAGGAAGGCTAGAATTAAGATAGTTTGTTATTAACCAGGCTTATAACAAGAGCATATCCATGCATTGGATAGATGGGGTTTAAAGAGCTTTTTGAATCTGGTAGTGCTTGTTTTGGTTTTTATACTGAGGGGCAGAGAGTTCCACAGTTTGGCTATGGGATTCTCCTGCAGTATTGTTAGATGAAGAGATCTTTAATAGAGATTTGTTTGTGGAATGAAGGGCTTGATTAGCTTGATTAGGTGAGTAGGGCTGGAGTATATTGTAAAGGCAAGGGGTTTTGTCTGGTTGGTAAAATAATTGATGGGCTGTTGTCAGTTGGTTAGGCAGTTCTAACCAAATGAGTTGTCGTAACGCCAGCAATGATGAGACTTATACGAAGATTCAGTGGCAGACATTGCTATTTTATTGTAGCAGGTGTCAAGTTTGGTTATCTCTGATCTCCTTAGATTGGTGAGGATGGGGGAATGCATAGAAGCGGGTAAAGGTAAGGTGAGTTCTAGCAATGGTGGCTTTTGTGTCACTTGTTAGAAATTGTTTATTCTGATACAGTAGTCTTGAGTTTTTTGTGGACTTTCTTTAATGATTGGTCTATGTGTGTGTTGAATCTCAATTTACAATCAATGATCACACCAAGAAGTTTAGTGTTTGCTACTGGAGCAATATTTGTATTATTTGCTGATAAGATTTTGAAGGATGGGGGTGGGTTAGGCCTTTTTGAAGGAAGGAAAAGTATGACCTTAGTTTTACTGGGATTAAGAATGAGCTGGGCATTAGTTAGCCAAGTCTCAATAGAAGAGAATGACTGCTGGGTTTTTATTTTAAGTTGTTGTAGTGGGGGCAGCACATATTAGAGTAGAGACATCTACATACTGGACAAAGGACACAGGCAGAGGTATGTAGATCGTTATTAAAAAGGGTGAAGAGGAGAGAACCCAGGATAGACCCCAGTGGTACTCCAAGAGTGACTGGTAGAAGTGGAGAGAGATTGTGTTGCCATTTTACTGCCTGCTGACATCCGGTCAGGTAATCCTAGAAACATGCAAGTGAGGACTGACTAAGTTTTAGATCAGAAGGAGCTATGATAAGTTTACTATGAGAGACAGTATTGAAAGCTTTGGATAAGTCAAGAAATATAGAAGATACAAGTTTGCCGTTATTTCTATGTTGATTAATGGTGCTAGTGAAGGACAACAGGGCAGTAGTAGTACTACATTTTGGTCGGAATCCATGCTGAGTGTTAGACAGGAGATTATTGGTTAAGAGATAGTTTAATAATTGGGAGTGATTACATCTCTCTAATGTTTTGCACAAGGGTAATAAGATTGCAATAGGATGGTAGTTGGACATTTCGGTTAATTTATCCCCTTTATGCAGTGGGATGAAGAGTGATATTTTCCAAATAGCGCTTTTTGTTCTGAGATGGATCTGTTAATGAGGATGGATATGGGATAGGAGATGGCCTCAGCAGAGATTTTGAGATGTTCTACAGGCAGCTGATCAGCTGCAAGGGTTGTAGTTTTAATTTTTGTTCAGATATTTTTTATAATATTTGTGGGGCAGGTTGGAAGGAAAATGGCTTGCTGTCTAGGTTGGGAGTTGAGTGAGGTAGGGCTGTGATAGAGTTGTTATTTGTAAGGGCTAAGATAGACTCTGTGAAGTATTTATTTAATTGCATTTTTATACTATATAAATATAGTATAGATAGATAATAGATCATGTTATTAGGACGTAGAAATTCAAAGAAAAGGAGGTGAGGGAAGAAACTATTCAAGCAGAAAATGTTAATGTTATAGTTAAGGGATGAGGTATTTAACAGGTTCAAAGGCAATTTCCATAATGTTTATATTAGACGTATAGAGGTGGGGGCTGCTCATTGTCATAAACTAAACTATATGGCCCAGACATGTTTTCTTTTTGGGCTCCTGTCTGGGTGTCCGGGCATTTTTTGAAAATTCTGCGATTTGTCAAATCGCAGAATTTTCAAAAAACAGATGTCTCTATTTCAGTGGGATTGTCCTGGGATCGGCAGTCCGATCCCAAGTCCTGCACTGCCAGTTACAGTCCTGACAAAACAGTCTACACTTTGTTTTTTTTTTTTTGATTGGCCCATATACCGGTATACCAGCCAATCAAAAAATTGCAAAACTTAGCTCTGTTCAATTCTGAACTGCTTGATGTTTCACATTGAACAGAAGAGGATCCACTGTGTGAGTTTTTGATTAGCTCGTATACCGGTATATGAGCCAATAAAAAAAAATTGAAAAACGGAGCTCTGTTTAATCCAGAACTGCTTGATGTTCCACATTGAACAGAAGAGGGTCCGCTGTGTGAGTTTTTGATTGGCTCGTATACTGGTATATGAGCCAATCAAAAAAAATCATAAAACGGAGCTCTGTTCAATGTGGAACTGCTTGATGTTCTGCATTGAACAGAAGAGGGTCCGCTGTGCAAGTTTTTGATTGGCTCGTATACTGGTTAATCAAAAATTGGCAAACACAGAGCTACTTGTCTTTAATGTTCCGCATTAAAGATTAAAAGCCTTTTTTTTTTTTGGTCTTCACCGTTTGTCCCGATCCAGCCAGTCAAGAATCTGGCAACCCTAAGAAGACGAAAAAAATAGGTTCTGGTATAATACCAGCACTTATTTTTTCGTCCTCTTTTTCGTATAACCAAATATGGTAACCCTAGCTAGGAGGTGCTAGTAAAACTATTCAGATACTAGTGAAGGCTGATTGTTGGGTTTAGGATTCTGAATGAAGAAAAATGGTTTGATGATATGGCAAGCTGCAGCTAACAGTGGCATTTTTCTTGAAGATATGCAGGAGCTGGTCCTTGATTTCATAAGTAAAGTATTAGTTGTGTTTTAAATAAGCTTGCATTCTGAATTGATTTCAGTGGTAGTTGGGTGTGGTTCCATAGTTTAGCTATACTACTTGAATATAGAGATTCACCTGAGGTATTAAATGATTTGTTTATAGTATTTTTATCTCTAGAGCATAAAATGCTATTGGGGAGTAGTGCTGTAGTAAGCTACTAAGGCCTAGCTCTCAATCTCTTAGCACAAAAAATCTGGGCAAAGCCAAAAATAATTGGGGGCAAAGACACAAAAATATGGATACATTTTAAATATTGATCTTATGAACTTAGTTTCTAGAATAAAACATTTTCTGTTACCATACATTTTCTGAAGGAAATGAAGTCTGAAACTCAAACACCTGTCAATATTTAGTAATTTCAGTCCTCACTGATTTGCCCAAAAAATCCAGAAAACCACAAATCTTATGAGGAAAAGACCAAAGATATGAGGCTAAAATCTGGACATTCTGCAAAAAGTGGGACAGTTGAGAGGTATGTGCAAAAGGCTAAGCAATTTTCTGGCTTATAGAGAAATATGAGTGCTGTAGTTAACTTAGAAAGAGCTAGGCAATGTAGTATTTCTAACCAATTTAATTCTCTGATGGCTAGCTAGTTGTATGTTCCATTGTTATAATTTACTGCAAATTTGCTATTTTATTATAACATTGTTTAAGTTTAGACAAGTGTGAGACCTGAAGTTTAGTTAAGATTGAGGCAACATGCAGGAAAGTTAGCAGTAAGAAAGTCTTCATTGGTATGGGCAGGAATATGCATGTCCACAGAAGAAGGCATTGCAGGTCCTAGTATATGGAAGAGTAAATGTCTCTTCCCTGGGGTGGAGCTAAGGTCATACAAACAAAGTCATGATGGCTGCCTAGATGATAGCCAGTGGGGAACAAATGAGTTGATCAGTGACAGGATAGTTGATGGTTGGCAGGCGGTGGTAATAAAAAACAAAAAAAAAATCATCTCCAGCACAAATCCAGCAAAAGAAAACAAAAACAAAAAAAAAAAAGAGTTTTACACTTTTCAAACTGATTGTGGGGATATATTTATATGCATCCAGTGTAACCCTCCCACTAACATCTTTTTTATAGTTGCTTCCTGAGGCTTAGTTTTAGCTGCAAAAAGTGACACCATTGCCCTCTTCCCCAAGCTGTCTTATACTCACTTTTTTATCACAGATTGCTTTTCCTTCTCAAATTCCATTCGGTGGGCTATTTGCAGAAGACTTCATGGTTTGGCAGTGAAATTTTCATTTGTTTCTGCCTCCAATTTATGATGCTTTTTGTGATCTCAAAATAATTTAAAAATGATATCTAAGGTTGTTCTTCACACACACACACACACACACACACACGCACGCACGCACACACGCACACACACACACACACACACACACACACACACACACACACACACACACACACACTCATTAACTCACACAAAAAAATCTTACATATATGAACTATTTTTGAAACTTTCAACAACCATTCAGCTTCCTGGATTTCATCACCAGTTTTGACAGTACAACAACTGCTTCTGGGGCACTGTCATGCATTTACTATGCTTTGTCTGATAAATGAGGTTTGGAAAAGACCATTTTGTCCTGGGACATCTTCAAGTGGGGCTTGATACCTAGATTATCAGGAATTAAGGGGAGGATGGAGTTAAATGGGATGCATGGAGGTTTAGGAGGAAATGAGATAAGGCTAGGGAGTGACTTAGTGGGTTTTGTCAAGTGTAACTGAGATAGGAGTCACTTTTTGGCATGAATTGAGCAAGTGGGGGACTCTGCTTATCAAGGGTGAGTGGTTATGCTGCCTTTATGGTTATTTTATGTTTTCTTTCATGAATGTTATTATTACCAGTGGCATGTTTTTGGTTGACATTTATAATTATTGGTCAGCAATCATGTTTATGGAAGTTTAATAAAGGTCATCAAATGTCATTCGGTATTGTGTGTTTATTGAAGGGGACCAGGACAAAACTAGGTTCTAAATAAATAATAAACAACATTGTCATTATCTGATTTCATGCCCTCATCTGCTGTTGTTGGTTATAAGCTGCTGCTTCATCACCAGTGGTGTTTCTTCAGACTGTCCACTGTAGTCCTCTAGACTGTCCAGTGCAGTCCATAAGTTGCCCAATTCCTTCTTCTCAGGTATATTTCAAAGATAAATCCAGGGGTTATTCATTATCTCAATCATGTGAAGTAGTAAAGGGGTTGTTGTTTTTCATCCTTCTGTTTTTTAATGCACAACCGTAAGCAGTGCCTGGCATTCTAAGAAGCTGAACCCTAAGCCGTCATTGTTTTTTGCAGAAAATTCTCTCCACTGACTTGTAGTTAATGCCACTACTGTAAACACTGCAAGAAAGACCCAGTCAAGCTAGAATCTTCACTGTGTAGTACCTCAAAGTCCCTGTAGTAGAGGCCCATGGGATATATGAAAATGACTCCTTAAGGAGATATCAGTCTTTCAGCTACACAGACTATGAATGCCCATAACACTTTAATTGTTAAGTCTTTATGGGTGCATTCAGACTAGTAAAGCCAAACCACATTAGCTGCAGACATGCATGTTTTCGCCTTTTATATGACCATGTCAGTACAGTATAAGTGAATTGCTTTGTTTACCTCCACTACTGAAGATGTACACACAACTTTTTGTCTGCCTTTCTAAGAACCAAAACTGGATATCAGCAAGTTAGATAAACTAATCTTATGAAAATATTTTGGTTGTGTATCTATTGTTAAATAGACTGCAATTGTTTCATCTGTTACTTGTTTAGAGATGTCCGTCTAAATTCTGCTTATCCAGTAGGAGAGAGTGGAGCCCCCTCTGATATTGAATACCAAAGTGTCGACTATGGTTAAGCTACATTATCTTCTCATCATAAGACTTTTTCCATCATTAAGTATCTGATCCTACAGTGGGCCTTGCCATCACTGGTGCATTTTTATACCATCTGTAATATTGTGTTTAAATATGTATAGTATAACACTGATATTATTGTACTGTGAATACTGTGTAGTATTTTTTATCACTTCTGTAATCCTTTCTATTCTCAGGCTGAGCTTAAAAATGGTTCAGCTGGATCAGTGCCTTAGCCTAGTCAACGAATACAGATAAATAAATATTAAATTATATCTTCTCAACATGGATGTTGCAGTGCCTTGTAAACCACTTCACGTCTTCTTTGATTTATTTTAGGGAATCTAAAATACTCTGCATTATCAAGGCTTTGGGTCCAAATGCTTCTGTATGATTTCCTTCTGTGGTTTTCACATAGTTTAAATGGTGATAGCAGACTCTGAAACAGTCCATCTGTATTGGTCTCCAACATGTTTACAGATACTGAAACATTTTTTTTTTCATTTGGAGCATGTTTTGTTTTATATTGCAGTTCAAGTCTCTCAATGGCATTTGTACAAACTTCTGTGACAATATTAACAGTATTAAAATGCCCCAGAATGTAAATACATTTTAAAACTGTTTGTATTCTCTCACATGCATTTTCCTTGCTATGTAATGTCTTCTTACTATGTCAAAAAAAATTACATAAGGACTTTATTCAAACACTGATGTGTAGAAATGTTTGATTTCCACCGATCCATGCACCCATTTTCCTTCACAATACTGTCTCTTATTTGGTTAAGTAGTGATAAATCACTATTTTCGCAGAATTTTTTTCAACTACTCTATCTGGAAAATGCTTTTTATTGCATTTGCAGTTGTTTAGTTCAAAGAAACTGACTATTTGTGTTTTCTGCAGAACTCATTATTTGTAATTATAATGCATTATTGTTGTATATTGGCATTAATTTCATCACTTGGCCTGTTATATATAAGTATTGTACTTCATAATGTTTCCTTCAATCCTTTGTTGTGAAGTTGCATCTGACTGTTATACCGACGTCATGAACAGTCATCACCATCCACATAGTTTACTAGACAGGTAGAGACTGAAAGTAGACCGACACCCTTTTCTTTCATAGCACACACACACGTAGCAGATACACACCTATGGAGACTTTCAATTAACAAGCCACCTATGACATGTCTTAGTGATGAGGAAAAAAACTGCAATAACTGTAAGAAGCCTAGAGCAACACAAGGAGGACATGCAGACTCTGCATAGAAGACACCTTAACAGAAAGCCAAACCTGAGAGCCTCTTGCTTTGAGACAACAATGCGACTGACCACACCAGTGTGCTGCCCGTTTGTAATGCTTAGTACACATAAAACAAACCGTATTGTGATCAGTGTCATTTCCATCATTAGTAAACCTTTTTAAGTAAGGATCATAATTGTAGATTTTATCTAAGAATGGTACTGTACAGTCTTTAAAAGCACTTGTTTGTACCACAAAAGCGCACTGTATATATATATATATATATATATATATATATATATATATATATATATATATATTGCATTTTTCATTATACATACATTTAATCCATTTATTTTGAATCTGCCTTGTCTGGTATCTTGGTTTCTTTCCCTCTATTGATGTGTTTATTTTTGCTGCAAATTTTAGTGTCCTATTAATTTTGTCATCTAGCGAAAACATAAAAAATTGTATTCTAGCTAAAAACTTATAACAACAGAGCTAGATATTGGGAGTGGGTGTAAATCTGAGTTAAAAATTAACTAAAGCAGAGAGTTCTATACCTGTGTATACGGTGGCTTCATGCAAGTTTTTCAGTATGATTTGTGGATAAGGAGCTGTAGAGCTGTCCTTTTCCAGGCATTGAACAGAAGTGATGGAGTAACCAGGTAGTTACAGCATGACACCAAGGAAGAGAAAATACAGCTGTTATGGTGGCATAAAGCCCTGACTACAACACAGGCATTAGTGGTTTGGGTGTTTGATGAAGTTGGCAGGGAGGATGAGATATTCCTATCCTGGAAGGAGGGATCATGTTGATGTCTCTCTTCATTTGAATGCTGGTGGAGTCGGCGATCAGGGAAGTTGGATGTCAGGTTGGAGGAGCAGGATGGATGGTTAATGCATGCCCCTTAGGGCACAGGGGGCAGAGTATGCCATAGTTTCCTATACCCAGACAGTTGTAACTTGTGCCAGACATGTAGAGGAGAGGACATAGGCCAGTAAAAATTCCCAAGACCCCGTGGATGATGGCAACACTCCTAACACTTGGCTCACATTGCTGCTGAGTGAAATGTAACCTGAAAATTGATGTGTGTGTGTGTGTGTGTGTGTGTGTGTGTGTGTGTGTGTGTGTGTGTGTGTGTGTGTGTGTGTGTGTGTGTGTATGTGCATATGGCTTCATCGAAAGAATGGATGAGACATGTACTGGGAACAGGACAGATGATAAGCAACAGTAATCAATGATTGGCCAACTTGAACTTCTGACTGTTAAACCAGTTACATAACCACAATTTTGTGTGTTAGAACATGGCAAGGAAGACAGGAGTTGTAGAACACACTACTGCACCAGGGCTGACTTACTTAAAGTGACTCGGATGTAGCTGAACTAGCATTATGCTTCAAGCAGGAGAAGGACTTGAATGGAACTTCATCTGCAACTAGATGACTAGGACTAGTGCGGCAGAAGCAGCAATGTCTGTCTTAAAAAGGATTTTGATGACGGGGTTTGGATGTGTAATCACTGTGTAGTTTGCTTGTGACCTCAGTTCATTCATTCATTCTCTGATTACAGGATTTATTCAGTTCAGCATAACAGGGAGGCACAACCTGTTCTGCAACTCAGGCAGCAAAAGGCAGAGAAACCAGTCTCAGATAAAACACCTGTATATCATGGGAGACACACATACAGTCAATGACTGACAAGCAGCACCTATATCTGCAGGCAGTTTGTAAGATCACCAGTTTATCTACAGCCGTAATTTGGTTATGGGAAGAAAGCAGACCACCCAGCAAAACTACACATGGTCACAAGGACTATATGCAGACTCCACACAGAGGTTACCCAGGCTGATAGCTAAACAGAAGAACCAACTGTTGTGAGGTTCATTTAAAATATATGAGAATTAAGAAGATGCAGTCTGTGCCAATGTGGCTAGTATTCAGTGGATTCCTCTGATTTAGCTAGGTTTTCCCTGAGGTGAGATTAGCAGTTTACTGAATCATTGTACATCAACTATTCCTGGGGCATTAAGACTAAACTACCACTGTCTTAAAATAGGTAGATAGATAGATGATAGATAGATAGATAGATAGATAGATAGATAGATAGATAGATAGATAAAATGATAGAATCAAGTAAAGAATTTTATATTATATATCTGCAACTAAGAGCCATGGCTGCACTCAGGTCAGTTTCTTTAATAAACATCTGATCATATATGCTCTGTATTCATGCAGGTGTCCTACTGTTTGTGACATGCCATTACCAACATCTCTGTTCCCTTTTTATAATAGAATTCCACCTTATATTAAAGAAGAAGAAGATTGATTAAGAATTGAACATACATGTATTATGTAGTTTTGTGTGTTGTTGGTGTACACAACATTTCTCTTGCTTAAGGTACAATTTAAGTTCGTTTTTTTCTGTCTAACTAGTTAATGAACAATAAGAGCACCATATTTTCTGTTTTGCTACCCTACTGTGGTAATATATTTCTATCAGTGTTTGCCTATGTCAATTTTGTGACTGGTACTGCTGTTGTTCAGCTATATTTTGTCTCATTACTTATGTTTTTAAGTGCTGTTTGCCCCCCTTGCCTGTCAACCATCAAACCCCCAACCACTCAGACTTGAGACCATTTATTCCCCTCTGTATCACCAGCATGGGGAAAAAGAGTCTTCACATGAGTCCATCATCCGGACATCCAAGAGAGTCACTTATTGCCACAGCTGTCCAAGGATCATTCAGCCTAAATGCAGCCTCCCCCTAAGTGATGCAGCTAGAGTAACAGCGGAAGATAACCAAAAAGGAGGAACACTATCCCATGTGATATTTTCATTGTCTGAGCTCTTGCTGTCACCACTTTTCCTGGCTCATTTCCAGAGCTACTGAAGCCTACGGTAACTTGAGTGAGTGGGTCTCTCTGTTATTTGGCCTCTCACACTATCCACTAGATAGCTAATGTGAGCACTGCATTACTGTGGATATGATCTGCACTTGTCCAATGTATGCATCCTCACATATACACACGCGCACACACACACACACACACACACACACACACACACACACACACACACACACACACACACACACACACACACACACAGTGGGATGAGGACTGCAGTCATCTCCTTAGCATACTAAGCCCATCTCCCAGAAGTTTGTGGCCACTGTACAAATCTTCACTTACACAAGGTAAACTGCCATTCATGACCCACCTGTACCCCACCACCCCCATTTTCAATTACAGCACTGAAGCCACTCCTCAAACTTACATTGTCCAGGTCATAGGTACTGCTTTAAACCTCAGTGCCACAGAACTAAGCAGCTATGCTGGATACTGACAAGAATGAGCGTGTTATTTTTGGCACATATTTAACTGACACTTTTGAATGTTGTATTATTTCATTGTATTGTTTACTGTTTTTCTTCTGGAGCTTTTCTTCCCAGGTTCTATGCATAAATGTACTCTGCACATTGTCTAGGTGTCAGTTCAGTGTGTTTGCATATGTTCATTAAATGGGTAACCAGCCTGGTACTCAGACTGTTGTCATGACCAAGGTTTAGGTAGTAAAAAAGAAAAAAAGCCTCAACAGTTTCTGCAATACTATTCTAAACACTGCAGATTTGTAATAAATAGAACTGATTTGGAGAGACACAGGTATTGGATTTTGCAGGTTACTTACGTATTACAAACAGTTAAGAGCAAATACTGTAAAAGTAGGTGATATATAATTCAGAGCAATTAATTCAGTGTAAGTACAACTTATAATGTGATTAAGGAGTCTAAATGATTAGCTAACCTGTATCTCTAAAAGTCTACATTTGTATAACTTATCTAAGTGTTTCTTGGGTATTCTTTGAAAGCATGAGATATTTTGCTCATGTGTGATTTCTGCTAAAAGAATATTTCAGTAGGCTGGTGCAATTTTGGACAATAATCTTTCACATACAGTGAAAACTAAAGGTGGAACTCATACAGCCTTTTTCATAAGACTTCAGAGATTACCAGTGACTCTTAACTCTTAACCTGTTGCTTAAGATGGGACTCGTTGTGTCTTTCGGCTTTTCCCGGTTAGGGGTCACCACAGCGGAACTCCGGTCCGCTAATGATTGGCAGTAGATTTTTACGTGTCGAGTTGCCGGCCCTGACGCACAACCTTTAAAGAAGGTACGCTCATTCATGCATGTCTCCACACACAAGATGCTGTAATTGAGAATCAAAAAGGACAATGTCTTACTGTGAGGCGACAATGCTACCGCAGCACCACCACCGCAGTTGCCTAAGATGGGACTAATAACTAATAATCAGTTTCAAAGTTATGAAAACTAGCTGAAGGTTGCATCTTTCAGTGGTCAGTAACCAATTGGCTTTAGCATGTTATAGACCATGGGACTCACCACCATGTCCTAGAAGCAGGAAATTGCAGATTTTCTTAATTATAGTTTGACTCATATATGTTTGGGATGACCTGAAAGATATTATGGGTAAAGCATATTCAAGTCAAAGAATTAGGACATTAGGCACTTAAGATTTACTGGTTTCTGGTACAATGAGGTTAGTGAGACTTTTTGGACCTTCTTATAATTAGAGTTTTTATAGGCCATTGAGGGACTTAAGGTCACTAAGTAATTATTCACATAAATTGAACCAAGATCTGTTTTAAAATTACACACTTTCAGGATGTTGTAACATCGTGAGCCTTTGTCCCTTATTTTAAACTTCAAATAATGGGTTAAAGCAGTTGTGTACCAAGTGGAAGGCCATTTCTCTCTCCTCCAACTCCTGACTCCTGTTGTTATAACATAGTGTTCTACCTGCTGCAGATTTAGACATTACACTTCTGACTGCTTTAACATTTCCTTAAGTCCTGTCACCATTCTGTGCCAAAAGGAAATGTGACCCTGTGTCAGAGGATCCAGTCCGTTTAGTCACTGTTACTACCTCAATCACTGTTACTGCCTCATGTGCGCAATGGAACAGTCATATCAAGCAGGGATAGTTTGTTCTTTGCTTGTGATCATCTGAATAATAAGTGCACCATTTCTTCACCATTGCTACTGCAAACCAGATCCCTGGAAGAGGCTCATTTAGGGTTTCAGCCTTTACAGATGTCCAAAGTGGGACACTTCTAACTGACACACAAAATTCTGCTGTGCAATACATACCCTCAAAAAATGCAGATAAAATGAGGACATGCTATTGTAGAATTGTAATTGTTTCTACTGCTGTGTCATGTTAAGGTGTTTTTATGTATTATATCTTAGATTTCTGTAATATTTTCTGTAGTATTTTTGAGGAAAGGGGTGAAACATTGTTGTCCAAAGTATCAGGACATTTGCTATTTTCATGTTTTTATTTTATTTTTGTAGGACATAACTGTCAAAATCATAACTGTCATGTGAAAAGGGAAAGCAGTAACACTAATCCTTGAGGTTGTCTCTAAATGTTTGCTGATGCACCCCTTAAAAATACTTATACACACATTCCTATGGAGTATGCAATTAATTGTCTTAAAACACTGATTACTAATATTAGTCACTGGCTACTCAAATTGCAGTTACAACGTTTTTTTGTCTTCAATGTAATTTATGTTTAGTGATGTGACGATTGGAGAGAGATGGGTGAAGGCTGCCAGCCTAGTCAAATAGAATTTGATACATAATTCTGGCATTTGTAAATAAATGTAAAATACAGGCATGTTTTCTTGAATGTAAAAGAACACTGTGAAATGTGAAACTGCAAAATATGTGACTACATTGCACTCTACTGGCACAGTGAAGTATGTTGGGATCCTTTCATATTAAAATTCAGCTCCAGGGTGGCTGTTTGAAGGTTTTATGCCCATTGTTTTAAGGCTAAAGTTTATGACCAGAATTTAGATGTGGAAGGTGCTTTATTGCTCTAGTTTCTTCTAGAATGTATATATAAAAATGCCTTGTATTGTTGTAAGTTTCTGAGTAGGTGTTAGATTTCTAAATAATGCGGCTTGTGGCCTGAGAACTCATACCAGGTGTTAAGATGATGCAATATGAATACTGGGAAAACCTAAGTGTCAAAAATGATGTAATTTGGGAAGGGCCTTAGAGACATGTTTGTTAGTAATGTGTAAATCTAACTTATCAGCACTCTGCATTGTGCTCACATGTAAGTTTTAGCACTGTGATTTCTTGTAGGAATAGTTAAAGCTAGTAAAGAGTAATTAGGTATTTTTCTTTGAGACCAGACCTGTCCTACTGTATTATTTTAAGTTTCTGTGTGATCTCTGAACTCTTAGATATCTCTGTGGTGTAATAGTTTTGTCTTGTGTTTTAATTATTTCTTATTAAATATTTTTAAAACCTTCTACCTGTGGCTGATTTGAGTAGAGATAAGCTCTAGAGTACATTGCATATTTATAGAGGTTATTGTAATAAGCCACTCTAAAGTAAGCCTTGACTGTTAGTCATACTACCATTGGATATTAATACTGCACAGTAATAATAGGACACCCTTTTAAGGGCCTTTTAGTAGCAGATATTATTAACTGGGTGGTGGCAGTAATTACTACCATTTAGTCTGGGTAAAGGGGCACAGTTGGAGAATCTGTGTCAGTCTTTCCCAAGAGTGTCTGTGAAGTTGTATAAATATTTATCTCAAAGTGTGTGGGTTGTGTCAGCTACTTGGCAGGGACACAAAGCACTGGTTGGACAGAGAGGGTACTGGAGGTTTTAGCTTGCCCAGTTAGGCTGAGATCTGGACCCTATAGCTGTGCCAGTGGGGAGTCTTACTGGGGACCTGGTGAGCAAGGGAGCAACCAGCCCTAGACTGACTTTGATCTCTGTATGCACTTAAGGGAAATTGTACTTTACTGTGTGTATTAATTATCATTTTTTCTTCTATGAGACAAACTCAATGGTGTTAGTGATGAGGATCGAGGCTCCTTGATTGCTGGGCCAGGACATGGTCATCACACGTCTCAACATATATCTTGTAGTCTTTTTGATTAGAAACCTTCATTGTCTCTTTTTCTGTACAAGTAGCTTAAACAACATTGAAATGCTTTTTCATGTCACTACTTAGTAATATTCAAAAATCACTTGGCTATGACCTTATACATTCAGAGAACATTTTTTATATGAAAGATGGGTTGCCATTTCTTATTTGTTCAAACAGGTGCAAATAACATGAAATATTTTAATGCTAACTTGTGTTCAAAAATATAACAATAACTGAAAAATATCATAGGCAAAAACATCAAAAATACATTTAGCAAATCAAAGATGTCTTTGTATAATACCTTAAACCACCCTTAAATAAGGTTTGTTGGAAATGTGTAAATAACCCCTTAAAGACATAACAAGTGTTTAATCTACATGGCTGACAAATGCCCCTGACTTCTTACTTTATGCAAGTGCTTATTAAAACATTCAGGCCAATAAAGTCAAACCCTGCTAACTTTTGACATGACAATGTAATATCTTTCCTCATGTACATTGTCTAAAGTTTAATTTCTCAAGGAATAAAAAAAAAACACAATTTTCTATTTTCATTTGGACTTATACATGAAAAGTGGTTTATTTGGTCTTCATATCATTTGTTTTTCAGCACAATTTAGTCCATTCATTTGTGTCTTCATTAGTGCCAACATTAATACATATTGCTATAAACTTTCTCTTTTATACTGCTTTACAAAAAAGTCACTGTTAATTTCCTTGTAGCACATACAACCTTGGCTTACATTACTGTCTTTGATATCTACTCATTAAGTTGTTCTCTTGATAACCACTGATTCCCAAAACACACACTTTCATTGTGCATTGTACATTACAGTATTTGACCTTTAGTTAGCTTGCTAGATTGGCTTTATAGTTATTACTTTGAAAAAGTTCACTCACACTGTTATCAAACATTGCACTGTATGACCTGTTAAAGTCAAGTCATTTGTGCCCTTAATCACACTGCCTTGGTTACTTCACAGTATGATTAGTACTAGTTCTTTTGTGACATCAAGCTGTGTCTCAGTCCTTTCCTTTTACAGTTTACTAATGTAATCAGCATGTTTACATCTTGTCACTATGAAAGTTGCTTCTTTCCTGCAGTCCCACTAGGTATTTTCATTTCTTGCTATTTCTGTGAAAAGAAGATGGCTGATATATCCATGTGTTGTATTTGTCACCATTTGTTGTGTATTTTCCGTATGCATACCTAGATGATTAAACAGTAATAAAAGCAGAGGCTCCACTGCTGTGCTTCAGTACTGCCTTATTTGCAGTGCACTTATGTCCAGGTGTAGGGCAAGTAAAAATAATAGTCATACCAATCCTGTGCATTCAAAGATTAATCATGCCTAACATTTAGCACAGTCAAACACATAGAGGATTAGTCACTGATCATAAACTGTTTATGTGCTCAAGAAAAGGTGTCCACAAAATTAGTTTTCAGAGCAAATCTTTAGAAGTGAATCTTGAAAGCCATGTTTATAGCACATAATAAGCTGGAGTTATGATTGTTAACCTGATTATATTTATCTTCCTTGGTATACTACTAGTTAATGAGGAAAAAGGTATATATAGGAGTGAGAAGACAATGGCCAAAAGTGAAGTATGTGTCTCATCAGCCATCAGCTTTAAAAGCTGCTATAAAAAGCATTTCACAGTGTCACACTTTTCTGTGTTTGGCAATGCAAAGTGTGTTACACCTTTTAAAGCTATCAGATTTTTCCAATTCAATTCTGTGATGTTGATCTCTGTTTGCCAGTGAAAGTCTAGGCAGTAACCTTGAAAAGTGTATAAGGAGGTTGTTATGCACTTTTCTGATATCACTAAAGTGTGTAAGAAGTTTATCTTTTTTGCAGGTTTTCAAACATATTTGGTGTGCTCCATGAGATGCATTTTACTTACTTACATGTCTAATATAAGATCTTAGTTCAGGCATGGAATTTCATTTCTATTATTTTAGGCGTGACTGTATCCAAGGCTGAATATTTAATAACGAGCAGAAATGCATTGTTATAGTAAATTAATGATTTTTTTCTTGGAATTGGGATGTTGATGCACAACATTCTAAGAAAATAATGCTGTACTGTACCTATGAACTGGACTTGTCACAATTTTGTTGTGCATTTCCTCTGAGAATACATAGCTGAAACAACAATAATAAAAACAAGAACTGCAGAGTTATGGGTTAGTGTTGCTTTAATCACAATCTATTTCTATGCACCATTTTGAGAATTTGCCCTCACAACTATAAAAAGGCTATTTTTAAATGACTATACCGACATTTGACAAAATGTTTATACAAATATTTGTTGCAAATGTTTGTTGAGGTGGATGCTAACATATTCTGTCCTTTCTGCATTTCCTACATTGAAAGTCATGACAAATCTGTATCATGCCTCATTGGCTTTAAAGGCAACATACAGGGTAACAGGTAAACAAAACATTGTTGCCTTCCTAAAGACATTGCATGTACTGGATTATAAATAGTGTTCCTTGTATAACTCTCCAGACTGAAGTCAGTCAAAGAGTTTTGATGTCCTCATAGTTCAAGCACTATCTGAATGTGAAACTCGTAGCTACATAAGTCATGTTGCACTGTTGATATGGTGCTTCTGTGCACCAATGCGTTGAGAAGTAATTTTGCAAATAACTGGTTTGTTATATAGCTTAATCGCAGGAAAAATATTGCATGTGTGACGTGTTTCCTTGATTGCAATTTAGAGACCAAATGCTCGGAAAATGGTGTGTGCTTACAAAACAAAAAAAGCCCTAAATAAGTGAACCTTGAACCATGCAAATACTGTCATTTACATAATCAGTTTTAGTCTGCTTAAAGTGAGTAACTGTGTTATGGTTGGCAGTAAACGTGCCTTACTGATTGATATGAAACTGCTTCAAATGGTCACATTGAAGTGGACCTGTTTTTTGAAATCCATGTTTATAGCACATAGTAACCTGCAGTTATGATTGTTAACCTGATTCTAGTCCTTTGTAATACATGGGCACTTTTAGCTTCCCTGATATACTACCAGTTAATGTCATGACTGTCATACTTCTCAACCTCTTAATGTAAGAAATCTGGACAAAGCCTAAAATAATAGGGAGATAAAGCCCCAAAAACAGCAACAGATTTTAAATATTGCTGTTATAGCTTAGAAAGCTGCTAGAATAATAGGATTTATGATCACATAATTTTTCGGAAGGATATGAAGTCTTAAACTAAAATATATGTCATTATTTGGCCATTATTTAGTGACTTCAGTCCTCCGTGATTTGCCAGAAAACAACAGATTTTATGAAGAACAGACCAAATATTTGATGCAACAATGTGTACATTCTGCAAAAATCTTTACAGTTGAGAGGTATGAATCTAAGCAGTAAGTTGCACAGATCTTTAGATAATCTTCATAAAAATAATTCTACTGCTTAATCAATGCGCATTTATTTATGGAGCCCTGCTGAAGATGAAGACTCGGTTACATGACTTCTGAAACTATAGAACAATAAGTGTAATTCATGTGAAATAACAAGGAAGTGCAAAAATTGCTGTTGCCTAATAAAAACACTATTGCACAGGGCTTACTCCACCCTCTAATGTTAGGGGAATCGGGCTCCATGCACCCATTTCACTTGAATATATTAACTCCAAGATCGTTGTACCTCAGAAAAGAAGGTCTTTTTTAGATTTATTGTGCATTTCCCCCAAACTTCAATTAAATATTCAGTTCTGAGGAATGCAGTTATTGTCCTTGAAATTATAATGGGAGCCATTAATTTAGTATGTTTGTAAACCAGCGCAATATGCACTATCAAACAGTGTTGATTTGTTATTTAACATAAAGCAGGTTGTTTTGTGAAATGTTTATGATTTTTCCTTTGGTGGTGGAGTGTCATTCACTAGGATATTTATTTAATGTGCCATGTTAGGAATGGTTTCCTATATATGCTTATCTTTATCAAATGGCAGTAACATTGACATGAATAATGTGCACACCAAATGTTCTACGTTATGTATGATGACACACTACTAAACGTGGGCCAAGCATCAATCTTGGTGAATGCAAACACCTTAAAACAAAATTAAAAATAAAGCATAATTTTTTGCAGGAGGCAAGCCCCACTGCACCTCCTACACCCCATGCTATTTATATATTCTAACTCCAAGATCACACAGTTCTCAGGGAAAGAACACATTCCCAGTATGTTACTTTTGTTAAAAGGTATCAACCATCGTTCAGTCAACCAAATTGTGCCAGCTAAATACATGTTAACAAAAGTGCCGTTCAACAATAGTATCACCTTCTATACACACACACACACACACACACACACATACATATATATATATATATATATATATATATATATATATATATATATGAGACAACAATAAAAAGGAAAACGGCTAAACTCCAAGAGGTAAAAGCTGTGCTCCCAAAATGAACAAAAATCACCAAAGCGAAAAATCTGGCAACAACTACCATGCAGAGTTCAAAATAATTTGCGACTTAAACGTAACAGCAACTTTGTAAAAAACACAGTTTTATTAGTGCACTCAGTTGGTTAGCACTTTCACATTATAGCTTCATCAGACCATCTAATAAACTGAGTACCAGAACTTCATTTAAAATCATTCAACCACCAATCATGTCATGACACATCATAATAACTGCCAAGGCCATCCTTTTAAAGGTACATGTTAAAATTCAATATTTAAAAAACTCATCACAGTGATTCAACACTTCAAATACAGATAATATTCATTTCGCAAAAAACTTTAACATTTAACTAAATAATTCAAACATCTCTGTGATCAACTTGAGGTCAGAAATTATACTACAAACAACATTAATGACTTCTCTAAATCACTTGTAGAAAAGTCTGACCAAAAGTCAGAACTATAAACTTTAAAATAATTTTAACTAAAACATAGAAAATATAATAAATATAGCAAGGACAGCCTACATATACCTCATGTATACTAATATCTATCTAACTTTAAGAGTCTTAGTTCGAAGAAAGGGCTTTAAAGAAACCCTTTCATTCAGTCCTCTCCCTGCATCAGCACGTAACTGAATAATCCACTTAGCTTCTCTTTCTTCTGATACATAACTAATATTCCTCCCTCGCAAACCTACTTGAATCACTTCTATGACCATGAACTCAAAAAATGTTTTTGCCCTGTGGTCATAACATGTTTAGCTAAAGCGTTGGTGATTACACCTGTCCTGATGTTATAAAGATGTTCCCTAATCCTATGCCTGAACTGTCTATTAGTCTTTCCAACATAGAAAGACTGACATGTGACACAGACTGCCATATAAACCACTTGTTTGGTCCCATACATCACTGTACAATCAAACTTAAATTCTCTTCCTGTATCAGGGTGCAAAAACATACCTGTGTCTTTAATGTATGAACAATAATTACACTCTCCACATGGTAGTGTGCCTATCCTACCTACTATCTCTTTTCTATCATGTGAATAACATAGCATTCTCCTAATATTCCTTTTATTTTTATACCTAAATCTCAGTTTATCTCCAATAAATCTCCAAATCGCTGAGAGAAGAAAGGAGCCACTTTTGAGATTTTAAGTATTTTTCTTCTGTTTATTTGATAAGTTTTTCTGCATAGCTGCCTAGTTTGAGCATTTTCTGGCTTGTTAAACTTGATTTCTGCATTAGTAGCTGTATTTAGAGCACAACCAAAAGCTGTATACTGAATTTCCTGTTTGCACTTAATTTTAAAATTGTTTTTTTCTCAAAACTTGCATATTTTCTATCTTTGACCTAGCACTCTTGTGTGGGGTCATTTACTGCACTGTTATAACTTGATATTACTTGTGAACCTCTGCTATCTCTGAAAAAACAAAAACAAAAAAAAAAATCTTGCTTTTTTCCCACTTTTCTGAGATTTAAAAAAGTTCAAGTTACAGGCTTGCTGTTCTTGAACTGTTTTGTAAGTTTCTGTGAGGCCATTTTTGCTTGGGCTAAAGGAAAGTCTCTCTGTTGATCAGTGGCAGTGATAAACATTGAGCTGCTTCCCTGCCCCCCGTGGGAGTGGTTACTGACTTGAAACTGTAGTTTTATTGGCTGTTTTGGGTTAATTCCTGGCTCTTTCCAGCCCCTGCTATCAAGCACGCTTTAGAGTGCTTTAGCGCGATTTTGCGTGGAGTTGCCACTAGAGCAGCATCGGGCAGCGCGGGTTTAACAAGGTTAAACTTTTTCTGGCTCCATAAAGTCTGTTCTTCATTTTTTCCCTTAGAACTGCTCTACTAGTAATCTAAACAGTATATCCCTTAACTAAAAAGTGCAGCACTTGTTCCTAAAAGCTTTTACTTGTCTTAAAAGCATCTTCTTTTCAGGTTTAGCTCTTCTGTATTATACAAAGTCCCTCACTAGCAAAACCCCCCCAGGAGTACCCACTTCCTTACTAAGTCCTCTCTTATTCAGTTACACCCCTAACTTCTAAATTTCTCTAGCATGTCGAAGGGCCAGATGCTGGCATCCTCTCCTGTCCAGTTGGTGAATTTAGAATATTGAGGCAATGTTACAATTGCCTCATGTACACTGACAACCCTCTCCTCCTCCCACATAACACAAATACTTGCGAGAGATGCAGCTATTTAGCCAAACTGGAGGCTGAGCTCTCTCAACTCAGGACTGGCAAGACCAGACAGGAGGAGAAGGCAACTACACACACCACAAAACCAGTCTCAAAGCTATCACAACAATGAATCAAACACATAAACACACAAAGTCATACTCGGAGGCTCTGAGCAAAAATTTACCTAAACAGCAGAGGCCTCCAAAGCAGACATCCAAGCAACTGCCACCTCATGACACACCACAGGCAACACATAAACCACAAAATCAGTGTGCAAAGCAGTCACAGCCCTTAAGGCCAAATACAACACCAAACATACTTGTCATAGGTGACTCTGTAGTCAGACACACTGACGTCCCACTCACCATGCTGAACAAGGAGAGAGTCACAGTAAGCTGCCTATCGGGCGCTAGAATCCGCCACATAACACAAGCACTCGGGTCACTCCACAGCAAGTACAAATATGACACAGTCATTGTCCATGCTGGTGTGAATGATCTGAGACGTACCTCCCTGGACTACATGAAAAGAGACATAGAGGAGCTCTCTGATTATGTAGCCCAGGCAGGTATGACCCTGACCCTGAGCAGTATCCTTCCTTCACCAAGAATGATGCCACAACATAGAGACAAGATGATCAGTTTTAACAATTGGCTTAATTTCTGGTGTCATTCAAAGGGGATCCAGTGTCTGTCTGCCTGGGATGACATGCTTGACAAGCCACGCTGCAAGGGATGGCTTGCACCTGTCACCCCTGTGATTCCGGATATTGGCTAAGGCTCTTGCCACCCCCATAGTGCCTTTTTTAGGCAAGGCTCAAATTCTAAACCTACCACCCTAGAAAACAAAAATAGGAAGAAACTAAGGGTAATACTGCTCAATGCCAGAAGTCTAAATCTCAAAATGCACGCTCTCGAGGCCCTTCTCAGTATGGAGAACATCGATGTCTGTGCTGTGACTGAAACCTGGTTCAAGGCTCCTGAGAGTACCCCGGCACTATCAGGTTTTACCTCATATCATGCGTTCTGGCCCCAAAACCCGGACCACACCACAAAAGGAGGGGGTGTATCCATATTCATCAAGGATACCCACACCTCCAGGTTGGTGGCAACACACGAAACATCGGAAACCATCCAGGTGCAATTAACCATAGGCAAAACTGCTCTACAATTTGTAGCATGCTACAGGCCACCCTCTCAAACTCAGGAACCCCACACAGCCTTCCTGAAGACACTGGAGGGTATAAATGTATCTCCAAACACCATTATATTGGGTGACTTCAACTACCCGAATATAGACTGGGAACATTACTCAAGCCCCAACTTTCTAGCCCAAAGGTTCCTGGAGTTCATAAATTCAAATGCCATGGAACAACTAGTCACCGTTCCCACAAGAGGAGAAAATATACTAGAACTCATCATCACAAACATGGGGACAAAATGCTCCACACCGGAAGTATATCCCTCATTGGTGAGATCAGATCACAAACTTATCTCACTGGAAATCCACATCCCGCCCCCACCCCAAACAAAAAAGACCACAGTGAAGAACTTCTCTAAAGCAAACTTCACACTACTCAAGACTGGCGTGGTATCCTTCAAGGCCCCCGAGCCAGTGGAAACCACAACCCAAGCTGCAGAAGCCCTTACAAATGCCTTCTACGAACACCTCCAGAACTGCATGGATCAGGCAATCCCTAATAAAACCAAGACTCTTTCCACCAAGGGAAAACGTCCAGTCTGGTGGACCCCAGCCATAAACAAACTTTACAATAAGAGGAGAAAGCTGTTACATGATAGAGCAAAATCCATAAAAGAGAAGACACCCTTGATCATTATTAGTAAAAAAATACGAGCACTCATAAAATCATCCAAGGCCAAATTTGAGAGAAAAATTGCAATAGATTCAAAAGACAACCATAAGGCCTTCTTCAGCTATGTTAGAAACCTGGGTGGAAACTCCCAGATATGCACAGAATTAGTCCAAAATGATACAAAAATCACTGAACCCACAGACATTGCCAACATACTGGCAGACAGGTTCAGTGCAAACTTCACCCCCCTCTCCCCCCCAAAAGGAGAGATAACTATCCCAGAGGAGTGTAGCCTCCCAGACATCTCTAATGCACAGGTGAAAGCTGCTCTCTAAAGCTAAAAACACAGCATCAATGGGACCGGATGGTGTCCCCGGCTGTGTGCTACACGAACTCAACGAGGAACTAAACCCGCATATAAGGCAGCTGTTTAATCTTAGCCTTACCACAGGATACATGCCCAAGGAGTTGCGTACGGCAACTGTGGTCCCACTCCACAAAGGCGGTACCTCTATGGACCCTGGAAATTACCGCCCCATAAGCTTAACAAGCCTGGTCTGCAAAGCTATGGAGAGGATCATAATGGAACTCATAAACAAAGACATAGGGGACTTGCAGACATTGGACCCGACCCAGTTTGGCTTTGTCAAGGGCAGATCATGCCTTTTGAACTTGGTCGACTTCTTCGAAACAGTCACCAAGGCCATTGATGAGGGAAAGGCAGTCCATACAGCCTACCTTGACCTTGCAAAAGTTTTCGACACAATACCCCACTCAGGTATTATAGAGAAACTTACCAGCTTAAATGTAAACCCATATGTCACAAGATGGGTTGCAAACTGGCTAAAGGACAGAACCCACAGGGTTAGAGTTGCTGGCGCCATGTCAGACTCCAAGCTGGTCACAAGTGGGGTCCCACAGGGCTCAGTCCTTGGCCCCCTGTTGTTCGGCATCTACTCAGAAGTACAGGCAAACATAGGAGGACTATGGCTGACAAAGTTTGCAGATGACTGCAAACTGGGCGCCATAGTGGAAAGTACATCGGACACAGATATCCTTCAGAGGGGTCTCACGGAAACTGATAACTGGCGCCAGAGCCATGGCCTGAAGTTAAATGCCAAAAAATGTATAGTCATACCCTTCGGGAAAAACAAGGTAACCCCAAGCTACCATATAGGTGGCAATCCATTAAGCACAGAAGAGGTTATCAGGGACCTGGGGACCCAGGTTGACAGTGGCCTTTCTTTTGACACTCACATTGCTAAAGTGGTTAGAAAGACCTTCTACATTGCCCACCTGATCATGAAGGGATTCACATCCAGATCAAGTGAGGTCATTTTTCCCCTGTACTCTTCACTTATCAGACCAATGATCGAGTACAATGCCCCATTCGGGATGTATCTCACCCGACACCTGCAGCAATTGGAGAGACCCCAAAAGTTCCTCACCAAAAGGATAAAGGGACTCCAAAATCTGTCATATGCTGCCAGACTGAAGAAACTCCAGCTCTATTCAGTCGCATACCGCCTGCTCAGAGGTGACCTGTGCCTGACATACAAGGCCATGTCCAACCCGGAATTAATGGACATGCTCCACCTCAAAAAATCCAAGTCTACCAGATCCACTAGAGCAAGCTACTTAAACCTTAGCACGGATATAAATAGGACATGCTGGAGGGATAGATTTGTCACCCAGAGACTCCCTATGCTGTTGAATAAAATCCCAGTCCATGTGAGGCAGAGCACCTCGATGGCTCTGTTCAAGAGAAATCTTGACCGGTGGATGGGAAATCGTAGGGTTACCCCGGGAATCATCTCTGTGTCACTGCTGGACAGAGGCACAACAAACTAATGGGCACAGTATTTTTTAACATAAGGGGTGGCGTAAGCCACAAAACTTTGGGCTAGGCTTATAAATGCCTTAGAGCAGATAGCCTAGTATAAACCTATGAACCTATGAACCAATAAGCTGCGCAATTTGTGCATCTGTCAGCAAAACATCCCAATGACTGAAATTTCATTTGACTGAGTTTCATTTCCCCAAGACCATAATACTGAAATTTCAAAATAATGAAAACTCATTTGACTGAAACTCATAATATTGACACCTTACAATGCTAAGTTTCAACATAGTAGTGGCAGCATGTAGACTACTGTAAGGTAAGTAAAAGGTATATGCCCTTTTCCCCACTGTAGTGCAATCCTGGAGTTAGTATATATAGCTAGGGGGGGTGGGGGACACAGCCTTCCACATTGGGGGGGGTGTATTCCCCCCACCTAGTTTGGCTTTTATATCGTCCGGTTTCTGTTAAGAGGGTATGTAAGTAGTTTTTAAGTTCCGGAAAGAGTTAGTCTTTGGTGTTGTAAGTGTGCATGTCTATGGTTTACAATTTAGTATGTTGAAATTTAGCATTGTAAAGTTTCAGTATTATGAGTTTCAAGAATAAGCCAGGCAGAAAACAAGAAATACACAGACTCCATGGCTTCAGAAGTAGAAATATTTAATCCCTGTGCAGTCCATTCGACTCAACACAGTAGGCACAAAAGAGTTAGCAGCTGATAAAACACCACAGGTTAAAACAACTCGTAGTACAACAGTAATAACTTCCACAGTTAAGTGCTTTCACCTAACACAATGTCAGGCTTCCTCAGAACAAATTACTAATGTTCAAGGTTCCCTATTTATGTAACCAGCAATTCAAAAGAGCCAATGAAATTCAATTAATCAGTCCCCAACCCATTTTTTAAAAAGACAAGCACACATTCCCATATTGTTGATAAATAAATTGCATATAAAATGCATGTAAGCAATACATATAAAAATGCTGTAAGAATGTTTGTACATCATAACACACAATACCCATAACTTTTTCAGTCCCCTTTTGAAATACTTAAACAATTCCATACATTTTATGAAACAAAATCACTGTTAAATTACTTTATTATTGTGAAAATTATAATTTAGCTGATCTCAGTTTGAGAACACTAATACTGATATAATCATTTAGCCCTGAGGGCTTCCCAGCTTCCAACTTGATCTTCCAGAATAATTCCCTATATTCAAGTTTGGCCTCCCAATTTCCTCCTCGGGCATCGGATGTAACTTGCTCAATAACCATAAACTTAAACCTATAGTTGGAGCAAATTTGAGAGTGCTTAAAAAGTGCACTGGTTTCTTTTTCCTTAAGAATATCGTATGTATGTTCGTAAATCCTCTTTCTAAGATTCCTCTCCATCTTATCGACATAAAAATTATTACATGATTCACACACAACCAAGTAGACCACCCCCAAGGTGTTACATGTATAATGACCATTGCATTTCACCCTATAATTCCTAGCAGTTAACATTACCTCATCTTTGTCTATAATATACTTGCATTGATTGCACATTCTGCATTTGTAGGTACCCACCTTGTTTTTCATTATGTTAAGGTTAACCATTCCCTTTCCAATCTTTCCTTTAAATTTATATCCCTCTTTCTGATGAATTGGGGTATAGCTGGTACTAGGTGCCTCATTTCATCCTGTAATCTCAAAATTCCCCAATGCTTCCTAATCATCACATCTATCTCCATGGAAGTAGTAGAGTATGTATGAATAAAGGCTTTTTCATATTCTACCTGATTGGTATTATGTTACTTTTCTATATCACCCCCTATTCCTAACAGTGGGCCATACTTGACCTCCTTGCCTCAAACCATCTCATTAGTCAAACCTTGGACCAAATTTAATGGATATTCCCTCTGTACAAACAGTCCCTTAATAAAATCCAACTCCTGGAAAAATACCAGGGATTCACTACACATTCTAGAAGCTCTAATTAACTGCCCCTTAACAATACCCTTCTTCTCAAAGTTGGGGTGTCCACTCCTGTAGTGTAGATATGAGTTGGAGAATGTGTGTTTCGTAAATATCCTTGACTGAAAACAATTGTTCCCTGGATCCTTGTATAACATCACATCCAAATAGTTTATTTCCTGCAAGGAAACTGTATGTGTAAACCTCAAAAAAGTAGTTGTTGTGTTAATATAGGTCAACTCATCAAACGACCCCTGCCAAAACAAACAAATGTCATCCAGGAATCATGTCATCCAGGAATCTGGTATAATAGAGTATATCCGTATACCATTCTTTTACTATACTTCTTTTCCCAAAAATATAATACCAAATTGGCATATAGGGGGGCACAGGTGGCCCCCATAGCCACTCCACGCTCCTGCCTATAGTATTCCCCATTGAAAAACATGAAATTATTTGTCAATATTGTTTCCATAAATTCAATAATCAAATTAACTGCATTGGCATCAAAATACTTTGCCACTTTTAATATTTCCAGGAACCACTCTAAGCCTGTATTGTGTGGGATGCTTGGAAATAATTCCACAACATCCACTGTCACCAAATAAACTGTGTTGCTGTATTTATCATTCGTAATACTTCTGAAAAAGTCCCAAGAGTCCTTGGTAATATGCCTTATTGATCCCACAAACCTCTTCAAGTGATGGTCCACAAATATGGCCAAAGGTTCCGTAATAGAACCTGCCACTGATACTATTGGCTGAAATGCTAGGTTTTCAATACCTTTGTGTGTTTTTGGTATTCCAAATATTATTGGAATGCGTGGTTTTTCAACTTACAAAAAATTAAACATGTTCTTATCTATTGCTCCTTGTAACAGGTGGTCCTTTAAATAATATTGTATTTTGGCATATGCAATATTTATTTTGTTTCTAGATACTACACTGTATTTCAACTCATCATTCAATATTCTAAACATCTTTGCTTCATAATCTATTATATACATTAACACAACCCCACCTCCCTTTGTCAGGTTTCATTAGTCTGCATTTGTTCTGATATAATTTCTCTTTTAAATCTTTCTCTAACTTAGTTAAGTTCTTCACTACATTCTTTTTCATATTTAATTTCCTAATGTCATTTTCTACAAGTTCTTCAAAAAACCTTCAATACCGGGTTGAGTGGGGGGTTAAAATTACTTGCACTCCCCAAAACTTGTTTGCCCCTTCTTTTCCCTTTAAATATCAAATTTAGATTTAACATTCTTAGGAAGATCTTGACATCCACTAAGGTATTTACCACACGCAAGTGCGTATTAGGTACAAACTGAAAACCCTTAGTAAACAGGATGAAATATTCATTAGTAATCCCTAAATCAGTGTAGTTGAAAATATTAAAGTTGCCTTTTGTAACATTTTACCTCCCTCAGTGGTAATAATATTAACCCCAGTTTCTCCACATTTTAATGTTGTATGTATTGCCCCCTCCCTTGACTGTTGTTCCTCATAAAGTTCCTGTTGTTGTTCCATCCTCTTCCCCTGCCCCCCTCCCCTGCACCTGATTGTACTGATTGTAATTGCTAAATTGTCCTTGTTTCTGTGCAATTCTTTCACTTCTTCTTAATGGGGGGTCCTCTAAAGAGTGGGTATGGTTACTGTTGGGAACTCCATTTTCTTGAATAAATACCTCCTCATTCATATTCTCCCCTTCAACCAACCCATACTTAAAGGCTTTTCTTGGGGGTGGGTATGCTCTCCCTTTTTGTCTTCCACTAAATCCCTCTGCAGTTTTTTTTATTTTTCTCATTAACACTTTTTCACAGTGTGAAACAATTTTTTATGAATAATGCATTATATTTCAATTTTTCCACAATAAAAAGACAATCTACAGACATTCTACTGTGTAAAACATTAACGTCTTTCATCACATTCTCCTTTTGCTGTTCATAATTCCCAGTCATAAGTTTTAAAGTTCAATTCCAAATTTATTAAACAATTCTAATAGTTCTTTGTGAAAATTACTGTTTATTTCAACATTATTAGGATATTTATAGAGCCGAAGCCCCTTCGGTACCCTTCCCACTGCCACACATTCAGTTAAATAGTCCATTTCCAGTTGCAATGTTTTTAAGGACAAGAGTTTATCTTTAAATACCTTTAATAGGTCTCCAAATGTCTCATGTACTTGTGCCCTGTCCTCTGTAAAATTGAACCTCCTCCCAGTCCAGTTTTCAAAGATAAAATCCGTTAGGTTAATTTCCTGCATATTTCCAACTGAATTCAAGGTTATAACAGCATTCGCCGATTGTGAACGCATGTCCACCATATTGGCAATCACCTCCTTCCTCTGTTCAGTCACCATTTGATTGGTCCCATATTAGAAAGAGGATTTACGAACATCCATATGATAGTCTTAAGGAAAAAGAAACACGTGCACTTTTTAAGCACTCCCAAATATGCTTCAGCTATAGGATTACGTTTATGGTTATGAAACACGTTACATCCAATGCCCGGGGAGGAAATTGGGAGGCCAAACTTGAATATAGGGAATTATTCTGGCAGATCAAGTTGGAAGCTGGGAAGCCCCCAGGACTAAATGATTATATCAGTATTAGTAGTGTTCTCAAACTGAGATAATCTAAATTATAATTTTCACAATAATAAAGTAATTTAACAATGATTTTGTTTCATAAACTGTATGGAATTGTTTAAGTATTTCAAAAGGGGACTGAAAAAGTTATGGGTATTGTGTATTATGATGTACAAACATTCTTGCAGCATTTTTATATGTATTACCTACATGCATTTTATATGTAATTTTTATATCGACAATGTGGGAGTATGTGTTTGTCTTTTTAAAAAATGGGTTGGGGGTTGATTAATTGAATTTCATTGGCCCTTTTGAATTGCTGGTTACATAAATAGGGGACTTTGAACATTAGTAATTTGTTCTGAGGAAGCCTGACATTGTGTTAGGCGAAAGCACTTAACTGTGAAAGTTATTATTGTTGTACTACGAGTTGTTTTAATCTGTGGTGTTTTATCAGCTGCTAACTGTTTTGTGCCTACTGTGTTGAGTAGAACAGACTGCACAGGGATTAAATATTTCTACTTCTGAAGCCGTGGAGTTTGTGTATTATGAGTTTCAGTCAAGTGAGTTTTCAGTATTTTGAAATTTTGGTATTATGGTTTTGGTCAAATGAAATTCAAATGAAATTTCAGTCATATGTAGCAGACCCATATTTATGTATATACACACATCTATATATATATATATATATATATATATATATATATATATATATATATATATTGCCAGTGTTAGCTGCAATTGCTGAATTATGAACAGAATATTATTTTGGAAAAAAAAATATCAGTTGCATCTAATAAACTGAAGTTCTCTGCATTACAAAATACTTAAATGCTTAAATGTATCTTGTCATGGTCCACTTTAAAAACTACACATACACCCATAGACATTTGACAACCTTTATTGCATGGAATAATAAATGGTAAACATGGAAACTTTATTAAAACTGTAAGAAAATAACATAAATAAACATAAGGGCAGCGTAACCACTCAGCCTTGGATAAGCAGTGTTCCCCACTTGCTCACTTATCATTGTAATAACAAGGCAGCATCCCCACTCACCTTCGGCATATCACCAATCCAATCCATCCACTCAAAGTCTTCCATAATCACATCCTCACTACCTCAAACTTCCAGCTATCCTCCAGAGGGGGAACAGAAGAGGGGCAAGCCTGTCCCTCTTCTCTTCCCAAAATGCCATCACCAAAATGGGTCGGTCTGGGAGGGTAGCAAGATCACACCAAATGTGCCTCCCAACACTAAATCCCACCTCAAAAGCCTTCAAGACCCACCCCTTAATCCTACTTCACTTCTCCCCTAGCTTCTCACTTGCTTAACCCTTTCTTTCCTGCTCCCTTCCAACTCACTTATTCCCATCTTACCTACTTCCTTACTTACATCCCAGCTTCCCCACCCCACCATTAAAGATGTCCTGTGACAACTTTGTCTGTTCCCAAACTTTATTTACTGGATCATTAACCATCAAAACTGTACCTTACAAAATGGATCTTTTAGTATGTGCAGCTGTGAGCTACATATGTGGTGGCATGATGCTGCAATCATCATATAGTGGTTAGAATGAGACACAGTAAGGGCAACCATATTCATCAAAACACTCTAGTAAAATTGTCACCTGTAATTTATAATAAATGCATCACTGCTGATAGTAGTCTGTCATTCGACACCCATGTAGCTAAAGTAGTTAGGAAGACCTTCTACATTGCCCACCTTATCATGAAGGGATTCTCATCTAGATCAAGGGAGGTCATAGTCTCCCTTTACTCATCACTCATCAGACCAATGATTGAGTACAATGCCCCATTCGGAATGTATCTGACCCGACACTTGCAGCAGCTGGAGAGGCCACAAAAGTTCCTCACCAAAAGGATAAAGGGTCTCAGAAATCTGTCCTATGCTGCCTGACTGAAAGAACTCCAGCTCTATTCAGTCGCCACCGCTAATGCTCAGAGGTGACCTTTGCCTAACATACAAGGCCATGTCAAACCCAGATTTGATGAATATGCTTCACCTCAAAAAATCTAGATCCATCAGAGCCACAAGGGCGGGAGACTTAAACCTCGACACGGCTGTTAATAGGACATGCTGGAGGGATAGATTCATCACCCAAAGACTCCCTAGGCTGTGGAACAAAATCCCGGTACATGTGAGGCAGAGCACCTCGCTGGCCTTGTTCAAAAGAAATCTTGACCAATGGATGGGAGATCGCAGATATACCCCAGGGATTACCTCAGTGTCACTGCTCGACAGAGGCACAGCAAAATAATGGGTATAGTTCCCCATACTAAAGGGGTGGCGTAAGCCACAAAACGATGGGCTAGGCTTGTAAATGCCCTCGGGCAGATAGCCTAGTATGAACCTATGAACCTATGAACCTATGAACTAGTGTTGAATTTATATGTAACAGATGTGATCCTGACAAAAACTGTATCCAAAGGGGAAATTAGTTTTGATATGGCTGTACTAGGATAAAGCATAACTGCATACAAAAAATAACTAAATAAAGATTGCTTGGATTGCTATCTTGTGTTGTATAGTGCCTTTTGTAAACTGCAACAAAACAATTGTAGACTTTTAAGAAAACGCTCTTTATCTTCATTACTTTTTGATTCCTGTAAGGGTCTCTTTATTTCTAGCCATGTGTGATTGCTTTTGTGCATTTTCTTCTATTTTCATTTATTTACTTGCTTGATATGTGGGTTACTGGGCTGGTCCTATAGATCACTTTTAGCCATAGTCCAAGCACCAAACATTAATGCATCATAGAATTAGTGAAAACACACCAAAGAAATACAATGTTAGCAAAAGAATACCTTGACCTCAGTCATCTAAAATAAATAATTGAAAGAGTGTCATAGTTTGTTTTGAATGAGACCTATTTCAAAAGATTTTATACAAAGATTCCAAATATAAACTAGCACCATTACACGCATAAGTCAGTATGAGCATTATTCAGGTATTTAAATTGTGTCATAGCAGCATCTATATTCTACATTCTCATTAAGTACTGCCTGAGCCTTTGTTCTCAAAGCTATCCTGTAGTATGTTTAGCAACAGAAACAAATGTAACTATTGAAATGTGTGAGGCAGTCTAACACCATACTTTGGTTTATAGGATAAGCTAGCTGTTCTGGGTGTTGCCTTTTTCAGAGCAGTTCTAAAAATAGATTCACTTCGACTTTGATAACTCTAGTATCATGAGTTTCAGCATCAGCACATGTCTGCATTCCTATTTGCTCACCACATTCCCAGCTGCGGAATGCAAAAATGTACCACAACAATGCGGAACAGAGAAATGCATCGCATTGCATATTTCTGCATTGGAATTTCTTTTTTTAGAAGTGCAAGATTGTGAGTGCTTCTTCTTTTCTGAACTTTCTATGGAACATTGAAAAATGGACACGTTAGATATGTTTTTGATATGTTTCCCTTTTTTCAGCATGCCACCTGTAGGACCCAAGAGTGTGAATTGTATAGCTGTACTTCATTTATTGCTTAATGGATATCAAATTTCACATTAGAACAACACTGCCTAATTGCATCAACACCGTTTGTGAAGTGGAGTCCAACAGATGGCATGTAAAACACTGGAACAATGACGTTAAGACATGTTTAAGTTATATGTATTTCATTAAAGTTTCCAAGAAAACCAGAATCTGTTTCAGATCCACATTAAAAAAATGCAGACTGATGTTCGTTTCCCTATTTTGTTTTTCTCAGGCACTTATAACTGTACAACGGCTCACCTCTCAGCTGTTCCTCTTAAAAGTTAGGATTTTCTGGCAAATCATTGAGGATTGAAGTCAGTATATAATGACAAGAGATTTGAGTTTCAGACGTCACACTCTTCAGAAAATGTATGCTAATGCAAAACCTATTATTCTATCAACTTTCTAGGTTTGTAAAAACAATATAAAAATTGTCCCTATTTTGGGGCCTTTGCCCACCCCCAATTATTTTCTACTTTGCTCAGATTTCTTGCACTAAGATGTTGAGAGGTAAACAGTAATGCAGAAGTCATTCCACATACATATTTTTCTGTGGCATAATAATAATGTGGCTGTGAGTCTTGTGGCCTTTTTGTCGTAGTATTTCACAAAGACAGCTCTGTGGCTTTCCCTCTCCCCAGTAGTGTGTGACTGATATTGCAAGGTTCATCCCAGAAGGATGGTTTTGCACAGTAAATGTGTAATGACATAGGATAACAGGTTTATGATTTTTGGAAGTAGGTAAGTTTTGTACAGACTGTGGTTATGAACAGTTTGTCAAAAGTGCACCTGATCAGCAATTGTTTTTTTATGGGGGGGGGGGTCACCCTTTCTCTGTGAAAAGTACTGATCTTAGAGTTGACTATCAGCAGAGGACTGCTGGCAGCACAGCCGAGTACAGTGTTTCATGTCCTTGTTTGTTGAGGTACCATTTTCAACACTTTCAGGCATTCATATTTCTGTCTTTAGCAAAGGAAACAACAATAATGGATATTCGATGTGTTCCCACTCAGTACATTACATTTTTGATAATGTCTACACAAATATTAATAAATTGCCAAGTGAAGACTATTTCTTGAAAATTGCACTAAAGTTCATTAAAAAATAAAACAGAGGTCAAAACAGTCCAGAATCTGGTAAAATGAATGGAAATCATACACAGAAATTAGAGCAAAGTTGCTCTCCCACATTCTGAATCTCTCCGGTACGTTTCTGTATTTCAGAATTTGGGAATGTGTGACAGTGATACAGAACCCTCCCACCAGCCTGGTTATACACTACTAGTTCAGACTAGAGATTTCTCTTACTATTTGTGTGACTACCAGTATGCATTTTTGATGTGAAGGCTGGTTTTGCAGAGCTGCTGTAAATACATTTTGGGCCTATGTTTAGCAGCAAGAACAGCATATATCCCTCATGAAGTAGGGTACTTTAGATGGTATTAATGAAGTTATTAAAACATGACCAAGTTAACATAATTCCATTTTTAAAACTCCACAGGGGGGGGTTGTCAAGCCTCCCTGCATTTTCACTGTAGAAAGATATATGAGGTACAGGGGCATGGACAAATGAAAGAGAATTAAATTATTTTATATGAGGCTTTACAAAAATGAAAAATGAAAACAAAACTTAATTATCCTAGAGTAAGTATATAATTACATTTTTCACATCATAAGCTACACAAACACATTCATCCTAGCTCATTTCAGGGAAGCCTATTGTTTACTCTTTGTTGTAGTCCACTCATCTGACGCTCAGAATGTCGCCATTGAAAGGGCCCTGGCTTCTCATTATACCTGTAAAACTCTTGGAGTTGGTATGTGTATATATATATATATATATATATATATATATATATATATATATATATATATAGGGATCTAGGACTAATTACCGATGACACTTTTCAGTGAAACTGAAACGGTTGAGCACACTTCTGCAAAAGAGCTTTTTCACCGGAAAAGCACTTTCGCGAAAGTTTGCAAAAAAAAAAAAACACACACACATACCCCTACTTTTACATTCTCACTCCGAGATCACACTACAGTGGGCAAAAGGGAATATTCCCTTGTCCCCACTGTACCACAATCTCAGCAACAGCCATTCAGTCATGTTTTTTTTTTGAGCTCACTTTAGCAAAACTGCATTTTTGGTGAAAATGCACTTTCGCGAAAGTGTGCTCACCCATTTTGGTTTTGGTGAAGCGAGCTTTCGCTCAGCAGTCCTAGCCCCATAAGACCCCATAGGGTTTTCATGGCATATTATGAAATTAGATTGCCAGGCCTTTCTTCTGTGCAGATACTGCTGCTTCCCATTTGTTCCCTAGATTTAATATATATATATATATATATATATATATATATATATATATATATATACATATATATATATATATATATATATAAATATGTGTAAGTTTATTGTGTTTGAGAAACTTTTGCTATGATAAATGCCATTTGCTGGCAAAAGATTTTGGCCATGTATGTGTGCATGAGTGAGGGGTTATGTCATGCTGTTGGACTGTCAAGTAGCATTTATCCCCGACTGAAGGGAAGAGCTCATCAGTTCAGTAGTGTTGTGGTTGGTCGAGATTTTTAGAGTGTGCCGTTGTTAATTTTTCAGAGTAATGGAATGTTTTTGTCATGTAAATAAATGACTTACATTGGCTATTTGAGTGGTTGTATCCATAATGGAGTGTGTACTAACTTATTCAACCAGCAAGAAGTAGGCTTTATTTTCATTTATTTAAAGCTTTATGCAACATAATTTGTTTTTCTTTCATTCATTCATTTACTGGATTTTGGACAATATCCTTACACCATACCTCTCAACTGTATAGATTTTCACAGAATGTCAAGACTATTCCTCAAATTTTTGGACTGTTCCTCATAACTTTTTTGTTTTTCTGGCAAATCACTGAGGGTTGAAATCATTAAGTAATACATTTCAGTTTCAGACTTTATATCCTTTCATAAATGTATGTTAACTCAAATCATGTTATTCTAGTTTAATAGCAATATTTAAAATCTGTTCCTAATTTTGGGCCTTTGTCCCCCCATTAGTTTAGGCCTTGTCCAGATTTCTTACGTTGAGGGGTTGAGAGGTATGTCTTACACAAACTTGCAAACGGTTACAGCTGAGTGTTAAAAAATGCATTTTGGATGTATTCAAGTAAACTTCATTAAAAGCTGCCAGCATTGTGCAGACTTTATTGGTAGAGGAAAACTCATCCCATATATAATTAATTTTACTGTTTTTCATAGTTTATGTTTCTACATTTAACTTAAAATAAGATTACATTTCTCATACTACCTTTCATGATTTACATATATATATATATATATATATATATATATATATATATATATATATATATATTTTTTTTTTTTTTTTAACAAAATTGTACCTCCCAGAAAATCTTACACAAATACGTACTATCAGTTTAGGATGGCTTCAAGAATTGCCCACATTCAGAATTTCTGCCAAATGGATGGCAGTGCCACCTAAGAAAATTCTGCTACCACCTACCCTGTATGAGCATCCACACACACACACACACACACACACACACACACACACACACACACACACACACACACACACACACACACACACACACACACACACACACACACACACACACACACACACAAAAACGACTAATTTTAGAAGATATGAGTTTGTATACAGATCTTAGCAGCAGAATGCACAAAGAGTGAGACAATAGCAGGACGTAAGTAAGAATCTAATGGAAATATTTTAATGATTTTGTGACTTTGTGGATATTCTTTCATCTTTCATTAATTTAAAAAGATGCAGTAAAGTTTAGTTAAAACAAGTAAAAAAACAGTTATGTAATTGTTCTTTAAAATACACTTATTTTCTTTTGTGGACAAAAAATGTATGGCTGAGCTACTGAACAGCACGTAACAGTAGAATCGTTTCTGTATAGCACATTTCTGACATAATTAGAGAAGATTATATAGTATGATTTCAACAAGATACCAAGAAAACAGGAAACAAACGAGTGAACAAAGCTCCAGACCACCAAGAACACAAGCCCAAAAGTTTCTTCCTTAACGCGTTTTTTTATTTTACACAAGTAAAAGTAGCGTTTTCGCCACAAAAACTAGTATGATTTGGTATGTACTGTACACTCAAAAGTAGTGCTGGGAATTTAGAAGGAAGAACATTCATGATATCTTTCATTTTTCATTCTTGCGAGTGGTGAATGAGAAATACAGTGTTGTTAGCAGTATACATGTCTTTTGACTTCTCCATGACTATTACAAAGTGCAGAATTCTGTTTTGATATTCATGAAATGTATACATTTAATGCCTGAATAACCTGAAAAGATATTTAATTTATCTGGCTTGTTGAAAACTTTGTGTGATTGCATTTTTAGAGGGATATGGGGGCACAGCTTGTCATGGGGGGTGCTTGCTTTTCTGCAAATATCACTGTGTGTTACTTTTAGGTGTTTTCATTTTGTAGTTGCATGTTCGATGAACAACAAAACAGAATTTCTCACTACAGTAATCTGCTGTAAATCCATAGTTTTGTTTACACATTTTACTTTTGATGAACAAGTTAGTTCCACTAAGTACAGCTTTTGTTCAGGGTAATCTTAAGGTGGTATTCAGACTAGCTACGAACAGTTTTCCATTACATTAGGGAATTTCCCTTACTCTATTTGTATCCCATCTCTGGGTCTTTTGTATCCATTTGAGCTACCACCAACTCATACAGTTGACAGTTTGCTAACAACTCATCTGAAGGACAGGACTTTAAGAGCAGCACCCAGTAATAATATGCTCGAGTATGTTGTCAGTACTGGAACATTAATTCAAGTACCATGTATGGGGATAGAACCTATACCCTTATCTCCTATGCCTTTTATGGGATCATAAGTGACTGTGTTGTCTTCTGAGTCACTGATATTGCAAAGTGTTAAAGGAGTACTTTTGAAGGTATTTTGCCGTTCTGTAGCTAGTGTCTTGTTAATTTACAGTAAACTCTCAGTTAGCCAGCATGCATGGGGATTGGTAGATGCTGGATCATTGTAGTATCTGGTTGCTTGAGAATTACTATTAAAATATGCCTGACTAATACTGTAGCCTATACTATTTGTTTGGTTTGATTAGTTCTCAGGTTGGGGAGAGAGAGAATTTATTCCAATCTTCCTTTTTAAAACTCTAAAACTCTAAAAATGTGTATATATAACAATATTTTTTTGCTGGTTGCTTGAGAGAGCCGGCTGCTTGAGTTCCGATTAACTGAGACTTTACTCTAATTCACTAACTGGTTACCTCTCTCTTCCTATATTTTATGGCTTGATGACAGACGCTTTTAAAAATTCTAAGATGTTGCTTCCTCACTGTGGAATCAGTTTTCTTGTTGTGTTTTCTCTTCGGTGATTAAAGTTAATATGTCCATCTCTGGCTATAAACAGAAAAAAAATATGGAGAAGCCTGACAAACCATTAAGCATGAATGCAGCAAACATGTTAATAAATTGCATGGCACTGTGCTGGTAACATTATCCTTTATAGCATGTGTGTGTGTGTGTGTGTGTGTGTGTGTGTGTGTGTGTGTGTGTGTGTGTGTGTGTGTGTGTGTAAGGGGGGGGTGGTTGTGAAGGGAGGGGGTCACTGAGGATGAGGACAATAGATTTCATGATATACAGGACAAGAGGAGAGGAAAATAACGTCCATATCTGTAATAACACTGGGAAGGGAATATGTGTATATATTATTTATTAAATTAATGCAGATGAGGTCAGTTGAGATCTTAGACAGGTCTGTACATTACAAAATAGATTAATGTTTGCCATTTTGTGCAGTTTTCATTCCAAGCTTTAACTAGACTCTCAATAGTAGACATTACAATTTTTTTCTACATGGTGGTTGCCATCATTCAAAAGTCCTACACTTTGCACCATAATATTTGCATGGCCATGCATTACTTTGCGATTTCGCTATTACATGCAGGCACATTCAGCTAGAATTCTTATATATTTTGCTCTGTTACCCTACCTGCCCATAACACCATCGACCATGTTGCAGGTAATGCTGTATTTATAAATTTAGATATTTGTTGACCAGGCAAGTACACTGATCTAAGGACCCTCTTTGTAGGTTCATAGGTGTATAGGTTCATAGGTTCATAGGTTCGTACTAGGCTATCTGCCCTAGGGCATTTACAAGCCTAGCCAGAGTGTATGTGGCCTACACCACCCCTTAGGATGAGAATACTACGCCCTTTTAGTGTTTAGTTTACTGTGCCTCTGTCTACTAGTGACAAAGAGATGACCCCCGGGGTAAACCTACGATCTCCCATCCACTCGTCGAGATTTCTCTTGAATAGAGTCAGTGAGGGGCTCTGCCTAACATGGACTGGGATTCTGTTCCAGAGTGTAGGGAGCCTCTGGGTTATGAATCTGTCCCTCCAGCACGTTCTATTTATTTCTGTGTTGAGGTTTAATTCACTTGTTCTTGTGGCTCTGATGGATTTGGATTTTCTGAGGTGGAGCATGTCCATTAATTCAGGATTAGACATGGCCTTGTACGTCAGGCACAGATCACCTCTGAGTAGGCGGTATGCGACTGAATAGAGATGGAGTTTTTTCAGTCGGACAGCATATGACATATGTTTAAGACCCTTTATCCTCTTGGTGAGGAACTTTTGGGGTCTTTCCAACTGCTGCAGGTGTCGGGTGAGATACATCCCAAATGGGGCATTGTACTCAATCATTGGCCTGATAAGAGAAGAGTACAGGGGCACAATGACCTCTCTTGATCTAGATGTGAAACCCTTCATGATAAGGTGGGCAATATAGAAGGTCTTCCTAACCACTTTGGCTATGTGAGTGTCAAATGAGAGGTTACTGTCAACCTGGGTCCCTAGGTCCCTGATTACCTCTTCCGTACTTAATGGATTACCGCCTATGTGGTAATTTGTCGGTACCTTGTTTTTCCCAAAGGGTATGACTATACATTTTTTGGTGTTTAGCTTAAGGCCATGGCTCTGGCACCAATTATCCATTTCTATGAGGCCTCTCTGAAGGATGTTTGTGTCCGCTGGAGTATCAATTATGGCGCCCAGTTTGCAGTCATTTGCGAACTTTGTCAGCCACAATCCTCCTGTACCTCGGAAAAATAAATGTCGAACAAGAGGGGTCCCAGGACTGAGACCTGTGGGACACCGCTTGTAACTGGCTTAGAGTCTGACATAGCTCCAGCAACTCTGACCCTGTGGGTTCTGTCCTTGAGCCAGTTTGCAACCCATCTTGTGACATATGGGTTTACATTTAAGCTGGTGAGTTTGTCTATGATGCCCGAGTGGGGTATTGTGTCAAAGGCTTTTGCAAGGTCAAGGTAGGCTGTGTGAACTGCCTTACTCTCATCAATGGCCTTAGTGACTGTTTCAAAAAAGTCGACCAAGTTCAGAAGGCAGGATCTGCCCTTGACAAAGCCAAATTGGGTAGGATCCAATGTCTTTAGGTCCCCAATGTCTTTGTTTATGAGTTCCATAATGATCCTCTCCATAGCTTTGCAGACCAGGCTTGTCAGGCTTATGGGGCGGTAATTTCCAGGGTCCGTAGAAGCACCGCCTTTGTGAAGTGGGACCACTGTTGCCGTACGCCACTCTTTGGGTACGAATCCTGTGGTAAGGCTAAGATTAAACAGCAGCCTTATGTGTGGGTTTAGTTCCTCTTGGAGTTCATGTAGCACACAGCCCGGGACACCATCCGGTCCCATTGATGCTGTGTTTTTAGCTTTAGAGAGGGAGGCTCTCACCTGGGCATCTGAGAAGTTAGGGAGGCTACACTCTGCTGGGATAGTTATTTCTCCTTTTGGGGGGGGGAGGAGAAATTTGCACTGAACCTGTCTGCCAGAATGTTGGCAATGTCAGTGGGTTCAGTGTATTTTGTGTCATTTTGGACTAACTCTGAGCATATCTGGGAGTTTCCACCCAGGTTTCTAACATAGCTAAAGAAGGCCTTGTGATTGTCTTTTGTGTCATTTGCGATTTTTCTCTCAAAGTTGGCCTTGGATGATTTTATGAGTGATCATAGTTTTTTGCTAGTACTGATCAGAGATGCCTTACCTTTTAGGGATTTTGCTCTGTCATGTAGTAGCTTCCTCCTTCTGTTGTAAAGTTTGTTTATGGCTGGGGTCCACCAGACCGGTCGCCTGGCTTTGGGGGAATGGGTCTTGGTTTTATTTGGGATTGCATGATCCATGCATTCTTGAAGGTGCCCATAGAAGGCATTTGCAAAGGATTCAGCAGTGTGTGTTGTGGTTTCCACTGGCCCAGGGGCCTTGAAAGATACCACTTCAGTCTTAAGAAGTGTGAAGTTTGCTTTTGAGAAGTTCTTCACTGTGGTCTTTTGTGCAGGGGGTGGGGGCGGGATGTGGATTTCCAGTGAGATTAATTTATGGTCTGATCTTACCAAAGAGGATGTACTTCCAGTGTGGAGCATTTTGTCCCCATGTTTGTGATGATCAGGTCTAGTATATTGTCTCCTCTTGTGGGAATGGTGACTAGTTGTTCCATTGCATTTGAGTTTATGAATTCTAAGAACCTTTGGGCTAGAGTGTTGGGGCTTGAGTAATGTTCCCAGTCTATGTTTGGGTAGTTGAAGTCTCCCAAAATGATGGTATTTGGAGAGACATTCATACTCTCCAGTGTCTTCAGGAAGGCTGTGTGGGGTTCCTGAGTTTGAGAGGGTGGTCTGTAGCATGCTACAAACTGTAAGGCAGTTTTGCCTATGGTTAGTTGCACCTGGATAGTCTCCAATGCTTCGTGCGTTGCCACTAACCTGGAGGTGTGGGTATCTTTGATGAAAATGGATACTCCCCCTCCTTTGTGGTTCTATCAAGTTTTGGGGCCGGAAAGCATGATATGAGGTAAAACCTGATAGTGCTGGGGTGCTCTCAGGAGCCTTGAACCAGGTTTCAGTCACTGCACAGACATCGATGTTCTCCATACTGAGGTGGGCTTGGAGGGTGTGCATCTTGAGGTTTAGACTTCTGGCATTGAGCAGCATTACCCTTAGTTTTTTTCCACTTGTGTTTTCTAGGGAGGTAGGTTTGTCATTTGAGCCTTGCCTAAAAAGGCACTATGGGGGTGGCAAGAGCTTTGGCCAATATCCGGAAGCCCAGGGGTGACAGGTGCAAACCATCCCTTGCGAAGCAGCGTGGCTTGTCAAGCATGTCATCCCAAGCAGACAGACACTGGATCCCCTTAGAATGACACCAGTAATTAAGCCAATTGTTGAAACTTATCATTTTGTCTTTGTACTGTGGCATCATTCTTGGTGAGGGTAAGATGCTGCTCAGGGTCAGGGTCATACCGGCCTGGGCTACATAATCAGAGAGCTCCTCTATGTCTCTTTTCATGTAGTCCAGGGAGGTACGTCTCAGGTCGTTCACACCTGCATGTACAATGACTGAGTCATATTTGTACCTGCTGTGGAGTGACCTGAGTGCTTGTGTTATGTGGCGGATTCTAGCTCCCGACAGGCAGCTTACTGTGACCCTCTCCTTGTTCAGTCTGGTGAGCGGGACGTCAGTGTGTCTGACTATGGAGTCACCTATTACAAGTGCGTCTGGCATGTTGTTTGGCCTTAAGGGCTGTGACTGTTTAGCACACTGACTTTGTGAACTATGTGTTGCATGTGCTATGTCTTGAGGTGGCGGTTGCTTGGGTGTCTGCTTTGGAGGCCTCTGTTGTTTTGGTAGATTTTTAATCAGCACCTCCGAGTATGCTTCTGTGTGTTTATGTGTTTGGTTTGCAGTTGTGATAGTTCTATGTGAGACTGGGTTTGTGGTGTGCGTGGTTACCTTCTCCTCCTGACTGGTCTTGCCAGTACTGAATTGAGAGAGCTCAGCCTCCAGTTTGGCTATATAGTTGCATCTCTCGCATATGTTTGTATTTGTTGGGAGGAGGAGAGGGTTGTCTGTGTACATGAGGCAATTGTAACATTGCCTCAAGATTCCCAGATTCACCAGCTGAACAGAAGAGGACGGCAGCAACTGACCCTTCGACATGCTAGAATAGTGAAAAAGATTGCTGTGTAACTGAGTCAGAAAGGACCTATAAGGAAATGGGTACTCAAGGGAATTTAGGTGAATGAAGTACTTTCGTTTGTTTAAGAGTGCTTTACCTGTATACAAAATGCTTTAGGAGCAAGTGCTGAGCTTTTCAGAGTATAGGCTGTTTAGATTGCAAGTAGAACAGTTCTAAGGGAAAAATTGAAGAGCAGACTTGGCGGAGCCAGAAAGCGCTGCGCTATGCGCACGACCGCGCAAAGGCGGATTTTAAGCAGTGAACTACAAAAGAGCTAGGAATGGTCCCAAACAACCAATTACTAACAGCTTCTTGTGCTGAGGTCACTTCCCCCAAGGATAGGTAGGCTGCTCAAGGCTCCCCACTCCCACTGGTGAGCAAAGAAACTTCCCTTTATCCAAGTAAGGTAATGGACAACACAGGAACTACACCACAGCCCAGAATACAGCAATGCCTGTATACTTGTCTAAACTAGTCGAAAAAGGCGGGAAAACAAGGATTATTTATTTATTTTTTTGTTTTGTTTTTTGCAGAAATACACAGAAAATGCAGAGACAGTGATAAATTAGTTACACAGGCTAGCACACATTAGTGGGCAGCCCCCACAGTTCAATTAAACAAACAAACAGCAAACTTTCGACTAAATTCGACTAAATGTAACTTTAAGTGCAATTTTTAAAATAAATGCAGTAATCAGTAAAAAAACAGTTCAGGCTAGTTTAAAGTAAGCAGCAGAAGCTATTTTCAGTGAAAAAAAAAGCAAAGATACTTAAATCCAGAAGGTAGTCGCTTTTTCGAGTTCCTTGCTGCTAGGACCACTCTGTAAACCCACGTGGAGCTTGTCTGAGCAGTATAGCCAGAAAAAACGCCCAGAGGCGGATTTTAAGCAGTGAACTACAAAAGAGCTAGGAATGGTCCCAAACAACCAGTTACTAACAGCTTCTTGTGCTGAGGTCACTTCCCCCAAGGATAGGTAGGCTGCTCAAGGCTCCCCACTCCCACTGGTGAGCAAAGAAACTTCCTTTTATCCAAGTAAGGTAATGGACAACACAGGAACTACACCACAGCCCAGAATACAGCAATGCCTGTATACTGGTCTAAACTAGTCGAAAAGCGGAAAACAAGGATTATTTTTTGTTTTTTTTTTGCAGAAATACACAGGAAATGCAGAGACAGTGATAAATTAGTTACACAGGCTAGCACTCTTTAGTGGGCAGCCTCCACAGTTCAATTAAACAAACAAACAGCAAACTTTCGACTAAATTGACTAAATGTAACTTTAAGTGCAATTTTTAAAATAAATGCAGTAATCAGTAAAAACAGTTCAGGCTAGTTTAAAGTAAGCAGCAGAAGCTATTTTCAGTGAAAAAAGTAAAGTACAACAAAGTGTCCCTCAAGTTCTTAAAAAAACACGAATACGCTTAGGATTCTAAAGTTTAGCTTTTAAAAAAACCCAGGATTCTAGCAGTAAAGTCAGAAAGTTAAATAGCCCAAGCATTTTCAGTATAAAAAGCAGAACTTAAACCAAAGTAGACTGCTTTGTCCGCTCCACTAAGAAAGAACTGCTAGTCTCAGTAAGGAGAAAAAAACACCAAGTCCAAGTAAGCAATGCAATACTGGAATGCCAAAGCAAATTACAAAGCTTTTTTGTTTTTCCAGAAAGAACAAGGATCCTATAATTGTTAGCAAAGAAACACTTTAGGGCAACTCAACAGTTAATTAACAAAGCAAACACGACATACACAATGCTAATTAGTTAAACAATAAAAAGTGAAATCATAAAAACATTTAGTAGTTTTTAAAATAGCAAGATTTCAGTGAAAAAAATTAGTACTTAAGTAGCACAGTAGTGGGTTTCACTTGCAATAGACAAATCTAAACCAGAATTGTCTTTAAGTTCAGAAAAAAACCCAAGTGGATTTTAAGCAAGATACACAGAAAAACATGGATTTAAAAACCAATACTACAAAAGAGCTAGGATTCCCAAACAAAGTAGCGCTTTTTGTCCCATCCACTGGAAGCATAGAAACCTGTGAGTTCGACAGATACAGAAAAAAACCCGTAATTACAGAACGAATACGATAAACTAGTGAAACACGGAAAACAGGATTTCTTTTCTGTTATTGCCAAAACAGAATGAAGTTAAATTTCAAAGACTAAAACTTTAGTGGGACCTAAGTAATTAAACAAACAAACTCAAGTCGCTCAAATTACAAATGAACTTTAAGGCAAATTTAAATAAATGAGTAAAGTAAAAATTAGTATTTAAAAAGCAAAAAATACAGTGAAAATAAAGTAGCAGCCTTTTGAGTCTCCAAATCTAAACAACAGGACTTTGTTTGTCAGACTCTAAAACTAGCGTAACGAAAAAAGTAGGTGTTAAAAACAAGAACTATACAGTAAGCTAGTCACTTCCAAGGTATGCTTCAGGTCCACTCAGGACTAAACCATTCGAGTATGCAAAAAACTAAACAGCGAATGAAGCCTGTAACGTACTGCGAAAAGAAACAGGATTTTGTTTCAGAAATACGAAGACAGTGAAATATAAGCAGAATTATGCACATTACACACCAAATTGAATCTAATGTAATCATGACATTTTATATAAACCGCAAGTAAAGCAGTAGCAATGCAACAGTTAGAGTCTAAGCTACTTCCACGGTAAAAAACCAAAAAAAAACTTCTTTTAATTTCCCGAAAACAGAAAGTAACAGTTTTAGTTAAAAAGCAAAAGGCAGTTTACAGTAATAAAAAGAAAAAAAATATTATTGTTCTAGTTTTAAATAAGGGCAGCCCATTACAAAAACAAAAAATTTAAGAATCTAAAGAAAAGAGCAAAAAAAACTAAATCAAACAACTTCGTAAAGGCAAGACTAACGGGACTTGTTAATTTTCCAAAAACCAAAAATTTTAGGAAATAAAAGCAGGAACCCACATTTAAAAAGTTCTTTTAAGCACAAAAAAGTTAATGTCAATGCCACCCTTCAAATTTACAAGTAGGTAGGCACCAGGACAAACAGCCCATCAAACTTATATGGAAAACTAAGAAAAAGGAAAACAAGGCATTTTTTCTTTGCAGAAACAGAAAAGAGATGTAAATTAGTAACAAGCAGATTTTGGAACACATAAATAAGGAACATCAAATTTCACTAAGACACTGTAACAGTGCATTTTAAAGAATAAGAAATAAAAAAGATTTAACAGTAAAAAAGCTAGATGAAAAAGCAAGATATAAATCCAGAAGAGCATTTCCAAGTCAAGGTAGGCCACAAGGATACCCAGTCACTTGTAGACTCTTTCAAAATCAGAAGGAAACAGAAAACCACCCAGAATTAGAAGCCAAAAACAAGACTAAACAGCGAAAGGCGAAACTACGATTATTGTTTGCTTAAGGTCCCCACCCAAATGCGAGCAGAAAATCTTACCAAGAAGAGCTAGAGAACTACCATCAAAAATAAGCAAACAGCAAATTGCTAAATGCTAAAAACTGAAGCAAGTTAAAATATTAGTATTGAAAAAAAGAAAAGAAGAAGAGTAAATATTTACAGAGCACAAAAGAAGAACTCAAATCAGAGAAACGCTAATGCAAACTTTCGCTAAACCACTTGTAAACGTGATGTCTAAAGAATGCCATAAAAAAAACAGTTCAGGATTTTAAAGTAAGCACAAAGACTGAAAAAGCCCAAATACTAATCAAGAAGTAGTCTGTCACTTCCCAAGGAAGGTAGCTCTAAGCCTCACTCCCTGTAGTAACAAAAATAACCAAGAAGGATCAACACAGAAAAAACAGCTAGAAGACAGCAAACCATACTAAACTTTGAAGGTCAAAACAAGGATTTTGGTGGCTTTCAAGGTCCCAAATCCAGAAAGAAAGCAGTGATCAAGTAGTAATGGCAGCACAGGAACTAGCACCCCCAAATAACAACAAACGTTAAAGTCAAAAGGAAAACAACTTATTTTGTTTTAATTATGCAGTAACAAAAAACAGTAGGATATTTAATAAACAAGATAAATTAGTAACAGCAACATACTTAATCGACAGCCTCCTTTCAAGTTCCTAGATAGGAACATCTAAATTGACTAATTATCTTTAAGTAATAAAAAAACCAGTAAAACAGTTACAGTTAAACTACAAAAGAGCAGAATGTCCAAAAAACAATACTTAAATTGAAGGATCCAGTTTGGTCCTTGGCTCCAGACCACGTAACCAGAAACTTCTCTTAGTCAACAAGGAAGACAACATGGAACACCAAGTCCAGAAACAGCAATGCCAAACTGCTTAACTATCGAAAAATGGTAAACAAGGTTCAAGGTTGTTTTTCAAAATCACATGAAGAAAGAAACTTATTTTATCAAAAGGAAAAAGTACACACCCAGCCAAATAGGAAGCCTCTGTCAAACAAACAAACAGCAAACTTTCGACTAAATTCGACTAAATGTAACTTTAAGTGCAATTTTTTTAAATAAATGCAGTAATCAGTAAAAAAACAGTTCAGGCTAGTTTAAAGTAAGCAGCAGAAGCTATTTTTAGTGAAAAAAAAGCAAAGATACTTAAATCAAGAAGGTAGTCGCTTTTTCGAGTTCCTTGCTGCTAGGACCACTCTGTAAACCCACGTTGAGCTTGTCTGAGCAGTATAGCCAGAAAAAAACGCCCAGAGGCGGATTTTAAGCAGTGAACTACAAAAGAGCTAGGAATGGTCCCAAACAACCAGTTACTAACAGCTTCTTGTGCTGAGGTCACTTCCCCCAAGGATAGGTAGGCTGCTCAAGGCTCCCCACTCCCACTGGTAAGCAAAGAAACTTCCTTTTATCCAAGTAAGGTAATGGACAACACAGGAACTACACCACAGCCCAGAATACAGCAATGCCTGTATACTGGTCTAAACTAGTCGAAAAAGGCGGGAAAACAAGGATTATTTTTTTGTTTTTTTTTTTTGCAGAAATACACAGAAAATGCAGAGACAGTGATAAATTAGTTACACAGGCCAGCACACTTTAGTGGGCAGCCCCCACAGTTCAATTAAACAAACAAACAGCAAACTTTCGACTAAATTTGACTAAATGTAACTTTAAGTGCAATTTTTAAAATAAATGCAGAAATCAGTAAAAAAACAGTTCAGGCTAGTTTAAAGTAAGCAGCAGAAGCTATTTTCAGTGAAAAAAAAGCAAATATACTTAAATCCAGAAGGTAGTCGCTTTTTCGAGTTCCTTGCTGCTAGGACCACTCTGTAATCCCACGTGGAGCTTGTCTGAGCAGTATACTAGACTAATGGCCACTTGAGCCCTTATAAGCCTAGCTGTGCAACTCAAATATGACCCACAAATTTGATTTATATACTGGATGATTTACTTACTACCTCTGCCCATCAGAGACATAGGTGCCAGACCAGGGGTGAATTTCCAATTACCCATCCACTGGTTTAAGCTGAGCTTAAAAAGGGTTAGGAAGGAACTCTGCGTCACATGGGTGGGAGGTCTGTTCCAGAGAATGGAATCTCACATCAGAAGTTACTTCATTGTTTCTTCTGTCTGTGTGCTGTTTGAATGCAGAACTGAAATGTAAACTCTCTTCAGATGATCCAGGCCTAGAAGGCACATTTCAATTGGCAATATTCTAGGCTGTCAAACATTAATAGCATTTAAAAAAATAAATACAGATTTTATGATCAGTACGTACAAATATATAAAGTATGGTATAGTAAAATACATACATACATACATATGAAAAATAGCTTTTAATGGTAAGACTGGTATTTATAATATTAATTATCAGGTAATAAGTAGTGCGTTAGGCCCGGCAAGCCAGTACGTAAAAATCTACTGCCAATCATTAGTGGACCGGAGTTCAGCTGTGGCGACCCCTAACCGGGAAAAGTTGAAAGACAGTAGTATCAGGTAATAAGTAGGGGCAATTAAAGATCAAAGTAGAGTGATGAGAAGTAGTGAAAAGGTAGTAATGAACAGTAGTGTTAAGCTACTAATGAACACTAGTGCTAAGGTAGTACTGAACATTAGTGCTATGGTAGTAATGAACAGTAAGGCTATGGTAGTAATGAACAGTAGGGCTAAGGTAGTAGTGAACAATATGGCTAAGGTAGTTGTGAAAAGTAGGGCTAAGGTAGTAATGAACTGTAGTGCTAAGATAGTAATGAACAGTAAGGCTAAGGTAGTAATGAACAGTAATGCTAAGGTAGTAGGGAACAATAGTGCTAAGATAGTAGTGAACAATAGTGCTAAGGTAGTAATAAACAATAGGGCTAAGGTAGTAGTTAACAGTAGGGCTAAAGTTGTAATGAACAGTAGGACTAAGGTAGTAATGAACAGTAGTGTTAAGATAGTAGTGAACAGTAGGGCTAAAGTAGTAATGAACAGTAGGGCTAAGGTAGTAGTGAACAGTAGTGCTAAGGAAGTAATGAACAGTAGGGCTAAAGTAGTAATGAACAGTAGTGCTAAGGTAGAATTTTCACAGATAATTTCCTGTAGTTTCATTCATTTCACTAACACAACATAGAACAATTGTCATGAAACAGATTTCTCTGGGAGCTGGTGAAATGTCCTTTTCCTCTTCATGGTGAAAACTTAATCTCTCATCATCCTTTTATATCTGAGTCTAGTCATTTTCTTGTCATGTGTACTACATAGGTCCCTCTTCAAACACTTGTTTTATAATTCTCTGTAACCACTTCCATGGAATACTTTTCTGGAGTGAAGGAACGCTGCGCAGAAAGCACTGCCATTATTTGTTTTGCATAGCACTTTGTAACATAAGTAGTACCATCTCACATAATCTCAAGTGAATATTATTGGTTCTGTAAACCTTTAAATGTGCCAGACTGAAAAACTTCAGTGGTAAACTTCACCTGAAATGGCCACAAAGTCAGACACTGTCACTCTGTCAGACAAGTCTAAAAAGCTTTTGCACTTGAGCTGCAAGATGACTCAGCGGTATACAGTACATGTGGCACAGTACCAAGGTTTAACTTTTAGAGAAATCCAGTCATATGAAGAGTGTTTACATTTTAGTTCTGCATTCAAACAGTGAGCAGAAGGAAGAAACAATGTAGCAGGTTTTAATGTGAGATTATGGAGGAGAATGTTTATTTTGTAAAGCATACTGCAGTTTTGAATGTAAGTTTTTAAAGACGTTGGCTTAACTACCTTAACTGGTGGCATTGTTGAGATGTGGAAGGAGTACTTTAATAGGATACCTAAATCTGACAGACATGTACTCCTCTGAGGTGGCAGTAAAAAAAGTACAATGTAGATCTGGAACTCTTTCTGTAGATGATACCACTGAGGTAATCAAACAGTTCGATAATTAGTGTCTTTTAGGCATTGTTTGGACATTTGGCATAGTACTTTTCATTTGGTAAATGAGATTAGTGGTTCCCATTTTCAAAAAAGTGAGACAAAACCTAGTTATGGAGGGATCACACTCCTCAGCCTCCCAGAAAAAAGTCCTCATTGCACTGGAATTGAGACTGTCTGATAGTCACACATCTGAGTCAGAGGGAATAATACAGATTCAGTCCTGGCTGTGGGAAAGTGGATCAACTCCTTGTCAGAGACAGTGCTTTAAGTTTAATGGTCACTTATGAGTGCCACTAAATGCTTATCAATTGGTGGATGCTCATTTGGAGTAGTTGTGTAATTCAATGCTTACTTCAGTGCATACATAAATCTGGATAAATATAGGCCACAACTTGCAGCACAGAATATCAAACAATCAGAGACTGTGTGCTCTAAATGCCTCAGATGCCTTGCTGTATATGAGCACTTTGATCCTGCATCTTGTTTCTTTACATTAGATGCAAGAGATAACAATAAACTGGTGTCATGCCTCTTCCTCGACCTCTCCAAGGCATTTGATACTGTCTCCCACCCTAAGCTTCTTACTAAACTGACTGAAGTCAACCTCTCTGCAGCTTCTCTCTGGTTCTGTAGTTATCTTAACAACAGATGCCAGCATGTCAGATGGCAGACCTCCTGCTCACCTTTCTTACCTTTCCTAACAGGTGTACCACAAGGATCCATTCTAGGCCCCCTTCTCTTTAATAGTTTTTACTAATAATCTACACTCTGCCTGCTGCACCTCATCTCTGATGCAGTACACTGATGATTCTACTCTTATTACCCTCTCTAACTACCCTACCAACCACCACTCCGTAACACAGACTTCTTTTAACACCATTGAGCACTGGTTAATCAATAACCACCTCATCCTTAACCCAAAGAAAACTAAGTGTCTTCTTTTCCTTCCAAAATCTATGTCCAGGCTTAAACCTTCCTTCAGTCTCTCTTCCCTAAACAACACCATCATTCATGCAAACTCACACACCAAACTTCTAGGAATTACAATTGATGATCAACTGAAATTTCACAATCATATCCAAAAGTCCATCAAAAAGACCAATCAAAAACTTGGTTTACTATATATATATATATATAAAAAAAAAATTCTTATCCATCACCTCAAGGACTTCTCTAGCTCAACTCTACCTCCTCCCCTGCCTACTGTATGCTTCTCCCATATTTACCCACCTTCAAGCAAATCTTTTAATCAAACTGGAATAAACGTATAACCAGATAGCCAGATTTGCCTGTAACTTCCCTTACAAATCCCATCACTATCTTGCCCTTAAAAAACTACAGTGGGTTGAATTCCCTCAACTACTTCGCCTTTCTCAGCTACTGATGATGCATGCTCTACTTTACAAACCTGTCAACTGTCCCTCCCTGTCCAGCCTCCTATCCATATCAAACCTTCATGACATCTCCGTAGAGCTGAATAACTGCTACTTGACACCTACAGACAATAAGCAGATTACTTTATAAATGCTCTATATCTCAAACTTGGAACAAACTCCCAACCAATTTACATTCTATCCAGTCTCCAATTCATTTTAAAAGAGAATTAAAGAACTACCTTGCTAACTCTCCTTCCTGCGCCTGTCAACATCCTACTTAACATATACTCACCCAACTGTTAGACTACAACAATTTCCTGTCTCCCCACTTCAATATAACTTTATAAAAACTGTTACTGTGGCACCTCAGCTCTACTGCTGAGCAATACTAAACTTAAATCTCATCTTTTCTCTTCCTTAGCTACTAAACTTCCCAGCCCCCCCTTCTCATTTTTGGTTACTTTCACTCTCTGTACTCTCCTAATCTTTCCTCCCCTCCACTCTACTTCTGCCCTTCGTTTCAGTACTTTTTCTTCCTTTCTACCAACTTGGTTTTAGGCATTAATGATTTTTTAAGTGCATTTCTTTATGTTGCCTTTTAGTAAAGCTACATTTTTACTACAGGTTTCTACCTCTTGTACTTTTAGCTATTGTTTTTGCTGAATTTTATACTTTGTTAATGTCCATTTCACATAAATGTATGATGATATGTACTCATATCCATATATGGCATGAATGCATGTAGTTAGCTATGCAAATTCACATTACTAATAATGTAATCTTTGCTATTGTTTTTGTTATTTTATTTGTTTCATTTGTATGGAACTTTTCTCTTTGGGTCTCCACTGAAAATGGACCACCAGCCCAGTTGTACTAACCCGGTTAACAAAAGACAAATAAATAAATAAACAGATTTCACAATTTTCACATATAAATGTCATTTTTTCTCCACTTTTGGTATGCTTTGCGCATTTTACCCTTTCCTCCTTTTTCTCATGACTTGTGACATTTTGTATCATTTCAGCAATCCTAAAATTCATCTCATTACCAGGGGCTCAAATTACACGCCTGCATTTTGACTGCGCTCTAGAGTCTTATAAATTATTATAAATAGTCATCATGAAATAAAAAGATCTAGTACCTCTGGCAAAAAGTAGTCAGCCTCGTTATTCTATTTGCCTTTCGTCTTAAAGCAAAATAGCAACATAAATGCAAAGTAATTTGCCACAGTTATGTGTCTACACTATGTTTTTGATGTTTTCCTGCAGGCATTCCTTACTTTAGTTGTTGCATTAAATGAATGTTTCAGAATTCAGTAATGAAAGGACAAAGCTAATCACTTTTTCCATTATATTCAGTAGGATTTTCAACATGTGTAGAATGTGGCCATCTCTTGATATTTTCGAATTGTATTTTAACTCCTCTTTCATAGAATTTTCACGTAATGAACATTGTAACTGTAATTCACCAATTCTGTCTGACATCTTGATTCCATGTAAAACCATGCAGGACTCTTCAGTTAGAGTGCTGAAAATTTTCTCCATTTGTTTTGATAATTACCAATATTATAAGTATGAAGTTAATTTTTTCAAAGATTTGTTTTTCAATTTTATCACATTTGGGGCATTGTATCAAGCAGACCTCATAGCAATATTTTGGTTATGGTTTCCAACAATTCTGATTTTTTTCGTAATAAAATCCTACTAATACTAGGGTTCATTACACATCATCAAAAGTGAAGAAATGAATTTGCTTTAAGGATTCCCTAACCATGCTAACTCCATTCTCCCGTTTGCTAAAGTGATATTCCCCACATTAACAAACAAATTACCACAGTATTACTGCCTCTATAATACACTTCTATGTTAAGAAATGAGGAGCATTACAGGCATGAAGAAATCAAATCTGCTTGGAGGGATAAAATGTAATATTAGTGTGGCATTACTAACACACTGAGTGTGTGAATGGGTTATAGGGATGAAATGTGTCATTACTGTAGCTTTTCTTTGTTTACCCAGAGTGGGTGAAGGAGCTGTAGGGAAGGAATTTGTCATTGGATCATAGGATCGTAGGAGGCTGCTAGGATATTGACGTGGAGGTCATTTCAAGCCTAGCCATTGCATCCCAATGTAATACCATAGATCCTCTAGTCAATAGCCAGGACTGTATTTACTAATGACTGCCCATGTCCAGGATGGTTGTGGGTGCTAAACTGGTAAGAATTTACAGTGCCCCATCAACTTGTCCAAGTTCCTTTTGAACAGTGTCAAAGAGGTGTTCTGCTTTACATGAATTGGCAGCCTATTCGAAAGAGGTGGCAGTCGCTGAGAGACAAATATGTCCCTCCAGCACACCCTATTCAAGTCACAGGCCATATTTAGGTCCTTGGAATGAGTAGCTCTACTCCCATTTGATTTACAGATATGCAACAAATTCATTAGGTTTGGGTCAGAGATTGCTCTGTACGCCAGACATAAGTCTCCCCTAAGAATTCTATATTGACACTGAGTATAGTGACAGGGACTTTAATGGGTTTGTCTAAGGCATGTGCTGGAGTCCCTTGATCTTCTTAGTTAGAAACCTCTGCGGTCTCTCCAATTGCTGCAGGTGCTTTGTATGGAACATGCTGAAAGGGGCAGTATACTCAATTATGGGCCTGATTACTGACAAGTATAGAGGTGTTATAACCTCCTTTCCTCTAGAGGTGATGACTTTGCTAATCAAGTGTGCTATGTTGAAAGCTTTCCTTACTACAGTACACACATGGTGGTCAAAGTTAAGGTCGCAATCTACTTGTGATCCCAGATCTCTTAACTCTTTGTAGGTACATAGGGTATTGTTGTTAATTTGATAGTGTGACGTGGACATTATTGTTTTTACTGAAGGGAATGATGATGCATTTCTTTGAGTTCAGTTTGAAACTGTGACTAAGACACCAGTCATTGGTCTGCGTAAGACCCTCCTGAAGTACACTGACATCATTTGGGGATTCAGTAATTCCACCCAATTTGCAGTTGTCTGCAAACTTGGTCAGCCACAGCCCCTTAGTTTTGACCTGAACTTCTGAAAAGTATATAACAAACAGTAGGGGGCCTAGCACTGACCCTTGTGGCAAACTGCTGGTGAAAGGTCTGCTGGTTGATGTGGAGTCACCCACTTTGGTACTGTGTGACTGGTTTGTGAGCCAGTTGGCAACCCATGTTACAACAAAGGGGTTTATATTCAGTTCACTAAGTTTATCAGGGGTCTATATTATGTAATCAAATGATCACAATACCGAACGCTCTAAAGAGCAAAAATGCAGCACACTGAAATGCTTTTTGTGGGATTGCGGTACAGTGAAAAATGGAATGCTTGCCCTTTCCTCACTGTAGTGTGATCTCGGAGTTGATATTTAGCGAGGGGGGGGGGTGTAGCCCCCCACAATAATGGTTTTGATGTGCTGCATTTTCTCTCTTTAGAGCGTTCGCTATTGTGATCATTTGATCACGTAATATAGACCCATTTATCAGTAATATCTGAGTGTGAGATTGTATCAAAGGCCTTTGCTAAGTCAAGGAAGGCTGTGTGCACAGATTTTCCCATGTCAATGGCCCTAGTCGCATTTTTGAAGAAATCCAGCACATTTAACAGGCAGGATCTGCGCTTGATGAAGATGAATTGGGTGAGATTGAGGTTTTGGAGGTTGGCTATGTCTTTATTTATGAGATTCATGATGATAATTTCCATGGCTTTACAGATGAGGCTGGTCACACTTATGGGTCTATAATTCCCTTGGTCTGTTGCTAAACCACATTTGTGGAGGGGAGTAACTGTTGCTGTTCTCCGTTCCATAGGAACAAAGGCAGTGGTTAAGCTTTGATTGACTAGGCTACTTAATGGTGATTCTAGTTCATGTTTTAGTATGTTTAGAAGAAAATGTGCCTGTTATTTTAATCCCCAAATCCTTATATTCAAGTATTGCTAGGACTGTATATTTTAATTCAACAAGCTTCATAATAGTTGGCTTGCCAAAAAATATGACTTTGCATTTATCTGTAGTAAAGCTATATCTATTTTAGATACCCATCTGCAGATTCCTGAAAGATAATAGGTTTTCTGTCAAAGTCCATTTTACTAGAAATGGCAAATACAACATTGCAGTCATCTGTGTATTTACTTAACCAACATGACTTATTATTGGACTATTAGCAAAGACCAAGATAAACAACACTTGACCAAATACTGACCCCATGGCACACAATTATAGACTAATGGAAGTGGAGGTGAACAACTCTGGATTACAAGAAGTTGTCTATTTTCTTTAACCAGTTCATTATCCATTGTATTAAATGCTTGTTATATTGATACATAACCAAAGAGTCATATATTGTTTCATGAGACATGTAATCATAAGATTTTGCTATATCCATGAATATTATTCTACATTTAGCCCGAATGTCTATGGCTGGTGTTACATTTTCATACAGATTGTAAGTAGAAAAACTTAGGGGTAAATCAAGTTCTTTTAGTTACTGCCTATGAGAATAAATTCATTTATGCACACAGTCAATGTTTCAGCACATTTAGCCCGACAATATTGACACTGATAGTCAGTACTGGGTGAAGCAGAAGGAGTCATAGCTGCCAGAAGTTTGCAGAGTGTAGGTGTAGAGGTAAATACTAGGTTAGCTGCCTTTGCAGGCATTTTAAGCCTAGCCATTTTCCCTTTTGGGGCTTGAATCAACCTATCCCATTTGGTGTTAGACTGGCCTTACCCATCCCATGGTTGATAATTATATATATTACCCCAAGTGAGAATAACTGGGTTCAGACCACAGATAATTTGAGGGGGCCTACACCCAGGATAGAGCATTTAAGCACTGACTGTTAATGCAGCCATCTATGAACCCACTGCAATTCGCTTGTGCTTTCTGCCAAAAAGAAGAAAACATATTGGGGTGACATGGCAATAGACAGCCATACTTATCTGTCAGTGTTGCATGTCCAAAATGTGGCACAACAGTGACAATTTCTGCTTATAATGCAATGGAACAGGAAGCCATTGTTACTGCAGCTGTTCCTTTTGCAAGGGACATTTATGTACTATTTGTATCTATTTTGTAATTATTTACTTGGCCATATAATGAGGAGCAGACAAGGCAAGTAGTAACCCAAGACTGACATGTCTAGTATGACAAGTTGCTGGGCAGTGTCCTGTCGACAGGAATGTTACAGCTGGAATAAACCAGCTTATACCATAATGCAACACTCTGACCAGGCTAATCACAAGGACAATGCCTGAAGCACTTTTACTGAATTGATAAATCTCGTTAAGCAATGATTCTGAATATACAGTTTAAATACATAAAGCTGTGAGACTGACCCGGCTGAATTGAGTTCAGATATCAGCTCAGGTGTGGGAGGAGCAAGGTGGGAGGGTATCACTGAGTAGCTGATGCTGGGTCACCAATCCTGGGGAGAGGGCCTGGTTAACTGCCTTGCAGTTCCTGAAAATGCAGTCATGAACCAGAGATGTGGACTTGGTGCTACGGATGGGATAATGGTAGCTCTCACTGAGCTTGTGGATGGGAACACACACAAGGAAATGACAAGGTAGGCTATTGTGATCTGTATGGCAATGTCATTCCCCGAAGAGTAGGGTTAGCACTTGAAATAGAAATGCTTTAATAGCCTGCATCGGTAGAAGCTGCGAGGCCACAACATAAACTCCCAAATTCTGTCCCAGATGATGTGCCCATCTAATTGTTACTCTTCTCTATGCTAGGAAGCTTACAGTAGTAAGAGACCAAATGGGCTCAAGCCTGAAAGGAGGGGGCTGACAGCCAGTAGCCACACACCATGAAAGTAGCAACTGAGAACCCTGGTGTACTCACCCCTTCCCCTCAGAATCTCTGGTAGTACCATCAGCCTATGCTTTTTATCTGATCATTATTTAATAAAACAAATCTGTTTCTTTCTTTCCACTATTTTATGTATTTATTTAATTACAGTTGGTTTACCAGAAAAGTCCTTTGGGCCTAGAATGAGCCCGTTTTCAATGGAGGCCCGGGGAGAAAAGCTCCAAATATAATTGTCAATAAAATCACAGTATATTCAAATGCAGTTGTACAATATAAATTCCATAGTCTTGCTAGTGAGAAGAATAATAGAAGTGTTCCTGCAGTTTGTGTTGGCTTGTGCACTTCCAGGAGGTTCTGGTTGCTGGACCTAAGTGCTCTACTGAGCTGGTGTATTTGGAGGGTGGAAGAGAGTGAGGGGCGATTTAAAGTTTGGAAGATGAGTTTATGGGCAATGGAGAGTTGTATATAGGAAAGATATTTTGGGAGTTCCAACCAGTTCAAGGAGTGGAGAGCTTTGCAATGGTGGGAGGAGTATTTGGATTTGGTGGCAAACTTAGCAATTTTGTTGTAACTGGAAACTAGTTCAGACTTTAGGGAGGATTGAAGACTGGTAAGGAGAGGGACACCATACAGAAGGGAGGAGAGGAGATAGGTCATAGAGAGGGTATGTTTGGTTGAAGGGGTAAGATAGCAATTGTGGCGATAAAGCATACCCAGTTTTTGATGAGTTTTCCTAATATTGGTTTGTAGGTGGATGTAAAATTTTAATTGGTCATTAATGAGTACTCCTAGAAGTATAGAGTGGGGAACTATTTCAAGTGGGGTTGAGTTCCGGCTTGTTTTTGAGAAAGAGTTCTTATCGATTTTGAAAGATTTAGAAGGGGTAAGTAACATGATCTTAGTTTTTGAAGGGTTGAGAGCAAGGTGATTATTAAGCATCCAAGAGTCAGTGCAGGAAAAAGCTTCTTGAGTCAGTTTCATGAGTGTAGGAAGGGTTTTGGTGGAACAGGCAATTGTGGAATCATTGGCATATTGGACTAGTTTAGCGTTAAGGATGCAGTGATGGAAGTCATTGATGAAGATGTTGAACAATAATGGACATAATATAGAGCCTTGTGGGACACCTGTGCTAGTATGAAGGAAGGAAAAGGTGGCATTTTTCCATTTGACGGTTTGCTGGTGGTTTGGAAGGTAGCTGGAAAACCAACTGATGGAGGATGAGGAGAGATTCAGAGAGGATAGCTTGGATAGGAGAAGTTTATGTGAAACTGTATCAAAGGCTTTGGATAAATCTAGGAGGAGGGTTGATACAATGTTTTTGGAGTCACGAGCGTGGTTGATGGTTTCAAGGAAGGAAAGGAGGGCTGTAGTTGTGCTATGCCCAGGTCTAAAGCCATGTTGTGTTGGGGTAAATAGTTGATTATCTAGTAGAAAAGGTAGGAGCTGTAGGTGGATAATTTTTTCAAGAATTTTAGAGATGGGAGATAGGATGGCTATTGGACGGAAATTAGAGATTTCTGTATTGTTGCTTCCCTTGTGGAGAGGAATAATAAAGGCTTTTTTTCCAGAAAAGAGTTACATACACTTCCTGAATGGAACAGTTTATTAGGATTGAGATAGGTAGAGCTATGCCATCGGTAGCTAGTTTAAGGAAAATAGGGGGAAGCTCATCTGGGGCATTTGAGAATGGTTTTAATTTTTGAAGGATTTTTTTTTTTTATGGTAGCAGTGGGAATAGGTTTGAATAAGAAAGGGGGTGCTGAGTAGGGTTAGGATTAGAATGGGTTGGGATTGACGGGGGAGATGTGGATTTGCCTGAAGTATTGTTAAGGAAGGTTGTGGTAAGTTTAGCTATTGAGTCAATGTAGAATGAGTAAAACTGCATAGCTAAGGAGAGATCAGAAGTAGGATCAGGGCAAGGATTGTCTTTTTACCAGGATGAAGCAGGTTAGAGATGCTGCTCCAGAACTTTTTAGGGTTTGATTTATTATAATTTTGTAATTTTGAGTAATGGGTTTTTCGGTCCAAGACAATTAGTTTTTTTACTCTGTTTCGGAGTTGTCTGTACTTGGCCAAGTTATTGGGAGTCTTATGTTTTTGGCACAGTTTCCATGATTTATCGTGAAGAGGCATAAGGGATACTGTCTCTTTGTTTAGCCATCGGTCAGTTTTGGCTTTGACCCTTCTACACCTAAGAGGAACAAAGCTGTTGAGCAGGCTAAGGAATTCAGAATTGAAGTAGGAGACAGCATCGTCTAGAGAGAGGGTTTTTAAAGGGTTCCAGTTGTTATGTTTTAAGGTGTTAGAGAAGGTTAGAGCATTGAAATTTTTGAGGGAACGGGCTGTGATGAAGTTATGGTGTGACTGGAGAGAAAGAGATGTACGTAGTGCAAAGGCAGGGATATGGTCACTAAGTGGGTCAAGTATGGTACCTCTGTCAGAGATACTATGGGGGTGGGAAGCTAGTATCCTGTCTAGAATAGTTCCTGAGATAGTATCTTTAGCAGGTCTAGTTGGAGAATTGATTAGTTGGGTAAATCTGTACAGATATATATTTTGTGAGGCTACATTGCATTCTACTTAGATGGATGATTCTGAATATGATTCAGTATTGTGCTCTTCTACACATGAAACAGCATTAGAATTAGTGATCTAGCTTTCTGCTGTACTTTTAGGGCTAATTCATAGCCCTTCTTCCATTTATGAGTCTGTCATTGGTTGGTAAATTAGCAGTGTCTATGCAGTTATCCTTCCCTATCAGACTTCATTCTTAATTCAGTCTTCTTCTGTTATTCATTAGAAATATGTATGTCAGGTCACAACCTGTGAAAGTTTCCCTTTATATCAAATTCTTTGAAATTGTTTCTCTTGAGGGATGCATTTTGGGGCACCTACTTTCATTTTGCACTTATCCAAGTCCACTAGTAGAACCATAAGTTCATAGCTAGTTACTTGGCTGTTGATCCATGAGTGTCTTAAGAAGCCTAGTTTTACACTCCCATAGTACTTTTTAGCCTTTATATTTGCATAAAAGTAGCACAGAGACCGAACATGTGTATGCTGGGGCACTTATATGTTTTCCCCATCTTTAAGGAACAAGGGTGCTAAAAATGGGGGTGAATTTGTTTTAAATGAACCATTTGTCTAAATTACATTTGAATAAAGTAAGCTTTATGTGGAGTAGAAAACAAGATGACAGAAATGGTTTTCTCTGTGATCCAATCCTGTCCCTTCAACATGACAGATAAAAGAGATTGAGATCCTTTGAGCAGGTGTTTATGATGCCATCAGAACTGCAAATGTATAATAGGCACGATAGACTCGAGTGTTTTGAAACTCTATACCTAAGTAAGAGTGCGTCTTCCAGTAGCCTATATGATACTTGGAGGATGGACAAAGCTTTGAGACAGTCTATGTAGTTTTCACAATTAGTTGAATTTGTTTAGTGAGAAAGTATTGTGGTATTTCCAGTTGTGAAAAGTGTTTGGACAGTAAATAGCAAAATGGGCATTATACTCAATGATTGGCCTAGTAAGTGCCATCTACAGTGGATCAATTACATCCCTGCCCCCACTACCTTAAAGTATAAGCTGTGCATTGAAAAATAACTTCCTTACAACAGTAGATACGTGGTAATCAAAGGACTGTTAATTATAGACAGAGGTTCCCAGATCCCTGTCTAGGGAATCAACTTTCAAGGGTTTGTTGCCAGTGTGATAGTTACAAGGGGAGCAATGCTTGCAGAAGGATGTGATTATACTCTTCTTTGTAAATACCAGAAAGGTGCCTCCAGATCCATGTCTTCAAGCTAAAGGTGGGGGATATGTCTCCAGTTGTGCAAAATCTAGAGGTACACATGAATTTCAAATCTGTCTTTGTGCACCTGAACAATCAAACAGTAGCATGGTACCCTGACAGGAGGGGGGGGGGGGCAGCCTGTTTTTTCTGTCTTTGTAGGGAAGCATTGCATGTTTGGAAACGGGTACTACCTAGAGTATATTCTTGGTGGACACCTTGTGTCAAAGTTTAACTGTGTTGTTAGAGTTTTGGATGCAACTAGAAAGTTCTTTGACAGTCCACTGCAACTGGAGCATTGGAGACACTGACGTGTTTGCTGATTAGAGGAATACACTTTTACCACAGTTTTGTTTCCTCCAATAGGGCAGGAATATTGGATGATACACATTTTCCTAGTGGACTGGATGCAATTTTCAAATATTTATTCCCCGTTTCTCCTCTTCCTTCATCTGCTGGAAAATGTATGTGTAAAAAGGTCAAGCCAATTCTTATTACCCCTTGATGGTCTATATAAGTCTGGTTCCATATAATTTGAATCTTTGTCTGCTCTTTGATGGTTCTGGTTCAAATGTGTTATGGCAAGATGACTGCTTCTACCTCATGTGTCTGCTCCAGCACAACTAGCTGATTAACTGCATTTTCCCAGAAATATGTTGGAGATCATGACAACTACTAGAATCCCTGCAAGGCACAGTAGAAAGAGCCCCTTCATCTTTGTTCTCTAAATACCTATGTTTGACTGGATATTTTAAGGCAACTTTTTGAACTAGGCCTTTTTATTCCACTATGAAGGTATGTGTTTAGCTGTCAGGGATGGAAAGGAAATGCTTTGTCTCAACAGAAGTTGATGGTTAAATAGTTCTTGAAAGTAATTCCTCACTCCTTCCGTACACTGAAGAATCTGTCCCTGTCATGTGACCTGTAGATCACGATGCTTTGAATAAGCTGGTATAACAGGCATGAAATCTGTGTAAAACAAAACACTCTTCCTGATTACTATGACTCTGATTCAGCAGAGTTTTGATCTGTCCATTGTTGTGTATGCAGAGACATGCCTAGACTTCCAAACAGACAAAATTATTTCTGTGAACGTATTTTTATTTCCTTCCTAAGGTGATCTCTGAGCTCTTTCTAGGCCACTCTGTGCTTCTCCTTGATGATGCTTCTGGAAGCTGGAAACAGTAAGGAATACATTCTCAATGTCTTTAAGCGTTACCCCCAGGTGAAGTTCTACCTTCTCTTGATTCCTGAGCAATAGAAGATAGATTATCTCTTTGTTTTCTTTGTTTCAGATACAGAGGATTTTTAAATTACAAAAACAGACCGTGTCAGAGTGGATTGGCAGCTGCAATGCTTTTGGAGGGGGTCTATATTATATTCTCGAAAGCCGACAATTTCAAATCTGACATTGTCGGCACGAGAATATCGAATGCTCAGAATCTCGAGCGTGTAAATGAAAATCTCCGTAAGGGAAGATTTCCATTTACTGCAATATAGTGCGGTCTCGGAGTTGGTATATTTATGTAGCGGGGGGTGCAGGGCGGCTTGCCCCTCTGCTTAAACCCATTAGGATACTTTTTTTATTTTGTCTTTTTATAATGTCGATGTTTGAAGACATCGACTATATGGTGTCGACCATATGTTCGATGTTTTCAACCGTCGATCTTATAATATAGACCCTTTGGAGGTTCTTACCTTTGTGTGTGTGTGTGTGTGTGTGTGTGTGTGTGTGTGTGTGTGTGTGTGTGTGTGTGTGTGTATGTGTGTGTGTGTGTGTGTGTGTGGGCTCGCTGTGTGTGTGTGTGTGTGTGTGTGTTTAAAATAATGTGCCCACAGAGGCAGCCAAGCAGTAGTCACTTCTGATCATCAAACTGTACCTTGTTTAAACAACAGCAGTTTGGGTCTCTAATTCAAGTTTAGCTTGTATATTTGGATGAGATGGTTCTTCAACATTTTCCTTCTTGTCCTTCTGCTTCTTTCCAGTTGTTGGGCACCTTCTACCCCTGCTGTGGTTATTTTTGGGAATGTGCTGGGGTTACTATTCAAAAGTGCTCTTCCAACAGTAGAGATCCCTTCAAAGTGAGACAAAACAGTATGAGATCATAGAGCAAGTTAGTGTTTATCCCCTCCCAGGGTCCCTCAGGCACAGAGTAATTATTTTGTGACAGGAGAAGGAGCGTCCTGTAAATAAACACTTTTATAATTTTGTAACCTTAAAAAAAAATCACAGCTGGAAGCAGAATGCTTCTTTTACACTTGTTTTATTTAATGTTTTCATCTCTAGAGCAAGTGAGGAGATTTCTTCAGAGTAAAAGCAAGTGAATCTGATTTAGTTTATAAAAACCTCCATTGGGGTATGAGGAAACAAGTAACGGGTGCTTAACTGCTATGTACCCTCAAAGGAAAATGATATATTTGCACTATACACACCTATGTACACTATATAATTGAAATACTTCATTAACGGAACCCATACTGGTGACAATTACTTCTACCCTTAATTTAAGCATATTTTAATACTAAATTATTCTTAATACCTGATTCTCAAGTGATATTTAACCATAATTGCCACTTCTGCCCTGACTTTTCCAACAGGCAGAACATGTTCCCTGGTCTTATGTCTGACTGAATTCTGTCTATCATAAATAATCTGAGCTTTCTAAAGGAGGTACATATTGCTGATTGTCTGTGTAGAGCATTTGTTATACCTTTCTGTCGAATAGCAAACGTGCTCGTATATTCTTTGTGACAACTTATAAGACGTTTCACCAGTCTAGAGCACCGTGTAGCAGTCTTGTGGAAATATACAACAGTTCAGGGAAGTTACACTAAAAGTGTCTCTGGGAGCCAAAAATCTTGATTATGGACTGGTGCAAATTAAAGAACCCAACACTGATGCACCTTCAGTATGTGCAGAGTCTAGAGGGAATGATACTTTCTGTGTGCATGCCTTCATTCCTACATGCTTCATTTGGCCCAATTCCAAAAGACTTACTTTTGGAGTAAGCGACTTATTCCAGTGTGAACCTGATGTGTAGATAGGCCTTATACTGATGTAAGTCACACTGAGAGCAAGTCTTTTGGAATCAGGGCATGCTTACCCTGGAGTAAAACACTTAACACTAGAGCAAGTCTTTTAGACTCTGGCTCATTTAGCTGTAACCTGAATTATAGTATTATAATGTGGTTTTATAATCCTGTATTTATATTATACTTAGTTCCAGCAAAGGTAAGAACTGAAAAGTACAGGTGCTTGTGTGATACCATATTGGAAGTTTAAGATTTGACAGTGCAACTCCCAAAAGTAAGGAAAATACATGTGATTTGCTACAAATAGCTGTGAAAGTCACTCTTAAACATTAAGAGCATTTTTTGGAGGAGCACCCATAGGACCTCACCCCCACCCTGCTGCTTATATTTACTAAGTCAAAGACACTGTACCTCAATGAAAAAAGAATTCTCCAAGCTGTAGCAGTTTTTTTTTGACTGAGTATATATTTTCTCTAAATATCACTGAAATGTTCTTACTTACAAGGATTGTGCTTATATTCCTCAAACTTGTAACAGCAGCTGATTCATGGACACCTCTTAGTGCTGGTGCAGGCCAGATTCAGAAAGACTTGATCTTAGTGTAAGCGACTTATTCCAGTGTACAGTATATCTATAAACAGACTTACCCTGCAGTAAGCCACTTACATTAAGTGCAAATCTTTTAGAATTGGGGCAGACTTACATAGAAGTAAGTTGCTTAGACAGAAAGCAGGTCTTTTGGAATTGCAGCAAACTTGCACAGAAGTAAGTCATTTAGGCTGAAAGCAAGTCTTTTGAATCGGGGCACAGGTAGAAGTTAAAGGTTATGTGTACGTGAAATAGTTTTTGGAGAAGCATATTAGAGCATGACAGGATATATTAAGTCGATCTGCTTACTTCAGAAGGTCCTCTTGAATATTGGGTAATTTAAGTGATCACATTCATTTTTTTTATAATTATTAAAAAACTCCTTTATTCAGAGTATTTTTCTCAGTGCTGTGATGTGCTACAGAAAATGTTGACATTTAAAACCCAGGAAGTAGAAAGAAAGTGCTTTATTACAACCAAAAAGTTATTTTCAGAGCTGTGTCTTGCACATTTTTTGAGATATTTATACAATAGTTTGGTTGAAAAATTGAAAAAAACTATATCAGAAATATTGACATAAAATATATGGCAAAATATTTTTAGCATTTGATAACAGTTATGTCACACGTCCTCCAAAGTAACATATCCAAAGATTTCATAAGAATAGTTATCTCTTAGTAAATTGCCCAGGTACATTCAGTTGATTAATTCTGCATGTCTTTATGGTGAAGCAAAGCATTTCCCATAATTACTGTTTTGGCATGTAGATTACAGATGCAAACAAGTCTTATTTTGAGGAACATGTAAGTTCTCAGATCTGTCATTTTGTGACTTTTTTGAATTGTATCTCATAACAACTTTTGATATGCTAGCTTCAAAATGTTATGTTTTGGATTGAATTAGCCATTCTCAAGTAAATGGTAATTCCCTTTTGAGTTTGATACTATATATGGAAGATAGAGTGAAGATGAGATATCAAAGCTGCAGCATATATGTTTTGAGTTGATATTTGTACTTCATATGATTTTCAATCACATTATTTCTATGTTGTGTAGATTCTGTCCCCCTGTTGTACTGTCATGTAATTTAATGGAAATCAAGCTTTGAAAAGCTGTCAGACTGCTGTATGCATACTGTTGGGATAATGGAAGATGAACTGCAAAGTTCTGAATTACCATAAAGTACTTTATTGTACTGGACTGGTTCCAAATATTTTTATGGGCAAAGAGAGTGATTCTTTAAGTTTTACTTTGCGTTATAAATTTCTACTAAAAAAGTGGACATTTTGTAAAGTTTTAAGTGCATATGTTATACATTTGCAGCAGTCTGATTACTTCAGTAGTATACTTTCAAATATTATAGTACTACATCTGTGTGTCTTGTGGACTACACCTAAATGTGGATTCCCCCTAGGAAATGAAAAATGTTTCCAGACTGTACCCCCAAAAAGTGTTTTGTAGTTAATATCAGTGGAACACAATGGCAACTGCAAATGTTAACCGATAGCACAGTAGTAGTGAAGAGGTATGATCGGTTGCAGAAATACTGCGCCACCACTGTTTTCTCAAAAACTGGGAGCAAAGTAACATAGTTTGTGCTCTGATGTCGTTTCTAAGGCATGTAATACATATGCAGTATCTCTGTAGCTGGAGTATGTAATTCATGTTGTAAAGCTGTCTTATATAGAAAGGGAAATCAGCAGTGCCTATGTCTCTGCCAGGTAGTATATTATAACTTCTCTGCATAGTATATGTCTTGCAATAAGTTGATATCACAGCACAGTATGATACAACAGCTAAGTGTTGTAACATTACCTGTAAGTAGCATGAATAGTATGTTAACAAAGTTACTCTTGGTGGAACACAAGAATGCAGCCCTGAAAATATGCTAATTATACATTTTTGCCAGGATGTCTAGAACCTACTTATTTAAACTGAACACAGACTTCTCAAGTTTCACTCACTTGCTAATGATCACTCTGGTAAAAGTATATTTGTGATTGGCAGTGTGTTTTCTACCTCAGACAGATGAAAGTTCAGCTGCAAGCAAATGAGCTCTAAGCAGCTGAACGTCAAGAAAGTAAAAGATAACTGTATATCTAGTAGATTATATTTTGTTTCAAAACATTATTAGAACATGTATCTCTAAAAGTAATAAGGCTGCAAGGAGATCCAATTATCAAATCTGATGAAGCTTATCAATGACAAAAGTACTTACATTTGGTTGTTACCTTTATTAGTGCATTTGAGTATGTTCTAGTGTGGCATTTTTTGTATAGTACAATTGCAGTTTGTTTTATACTGTTTTGAAAAAAAAACATGTGGGTCTATCTCATTGGCTCTGCTATTTGTTACACAGCGGTTACCACAATGTGTTTTGTTGTATATGTTGTTACCAAACCACTTCCCTGCATAATCAAGAGTGAAATAAAATGTATTTTTTGACAAAAAGAGTAGTGGTCTCATGAACTAATTTCACTGAAGAAATTGTTTATTCAGAAATGGCGTAGCGATTCAGGAGTACAAGAAACACACAATAAGTTTCCTAGTACAAGGTGGGAAGGCATGCATTGTTGAATACAACTAGTACTGACAGGAGGGAAGGCATACATTATTAAGTATAACTAGTAATCACAGTTTAGCTAGACAGCACATGTATGACCAGAGTGGGTGGTTAAGTGTATGGTCTTTATTAAATAAAAGCATTTGTATGACAGGTCTATATCAGTTCGTCAAAACCACAATTCAGCAAACTACTGTTCAATGAACAAAAAACAGCAAATGTTCACTTAAGCAAGCATTCACATCCACAAATACGTTACACAGGGAAAGGAGTTACTTGCCCAACATCTGAAAAAATTTCCTTTTCCCTACTGTAGTGTGATCTCGGAGATGGCATATATAAGTGGGGGGAGGTTGATATACTGTGGTGTGTGTTACAGTTGGAATGTTGGGCAAGTAACTGTTTCCCTATGTAACACATTCACAGATGTGAATGTTAGCTTAAGTGAATATTCTCTGTTTATTGCATGTTGAACAGCAGTTTGCTGAATTGCGGTTTTGACAAACTGATATAGAACCCTGTGCGACCTCATATTGAAAATAAAGAAGACAACTCTAAGCCTCAAGCACTGTGCAAAATTTCATGTGGGAAATGTGGAATTACCATGGACACCTGTTACAGTTTTACGAACCATTAGTGAATGATATTTGTCCATTTTCTACTCTTCTGTTTGCATGCTGAGATGTTTTTTGCAGTTGACTTTATTAGTATTAATCCGTGTTGTCTTGGAACATGATCGATTATGGTCACTATTCTAGATATTCTAATAGAACAAACAATTTTATTAATGTACTGTGTGCAAAGATTGCTGTTCAAAGTACTTGACAAATATCTAATTAACAAAGTTGACAAAGATGTGGTACTTGAAATTTTTGTTGCATGTTTTTGATGTATTGAAATGCTCAGACAAGTAAAAGTAACTATTTTTAGTTTTTGTTTAATTATTTTCTTTTTTTGTGATAAATATCTTGATATGGTACTTATTCTCTAAGCTGTCACATAGGTTCATAGGTTCCTAGGTTGGTTCTTGGCTATCGGCCTTAGGGCTTATACAAGCCTAGCCATAACAATTCCCTGGCTATTTCTTCCCACACTATTTACTTCCCTGGACCCCTGTCTATCAGGGTGACTGACATGATCCTCGGGGTGAATTTCCTATCTCGCATCCAATCATCAAGGTTCCTTTTGAAGAGGGCCAAGGAGGCGCTCTGCTTGACATGTATGGGCAGTCTGTTCCAGAGTCTGGGGAGTCTCTGGGTCAGGAACCTATCCCTCCAGCATGTTTTGTTCATTGTGATGACAAGGTTTAGATCCCTGGAGCGTGTGACTCTGAGGGATTGAGATTTCTTTAAGTGGAGCATGTCCAACAGCTCAGGGTTTGACATGGCCTTGTATGTTAAGCAGAGATCACCTCTGAGTAGATGATATGCTACAGAGTATAGCTGGAGTTTTTTTAGATGGTCAGCATATGGCATCTGCTTTAGGCCTGTGATTCTTTTAGTGAGGTATTTCTGCAGCCTTTCCAGCTGTTGCAGATGTCTTGTCAGGTACATACCAAATGGGGCGTTATACTCTATAATTGATCTAATGAGGGATAAGTACAGTGGGACAATGACCTCCTTTTTTTGGATGAAAAGCCCTTAGTAATGAGGTGTGCCACATTGAAGGAATTCCTGACTGTTGTGGCGATATGGTTATCGAAGGTGAGACCACTGTCCGCCTGTGTCCCTAAGTCTCTCATCGCACTTTTGATGTTTAGTGTACTGCCACCTATGTGGTAATTCATGGGTACATTTTTTTTCCAAAGGGGATAACTATACATTTCTTGGTATTAAGCTTGCGCCCATGGTTCTGGCACCAGGCATCTGTTTCTGTAAGGCCCTTTTGTAGAATATCCACATCATTTGGGGATTCAATAATGGCTCCCAGTTTGCAGTCATCTGCAAACTCTGTTAACCAGAGTCCCTTAGTGTTGGCTTGTACTTCAGAGAAGTAGAAGCCAAACAAGAGTGCTCCCAGGACTAAACCCTCAGGTATTCCACTTGTCACTTGTCTGGAGCTGGATTTGGAGTCGGCTACTTTTACAGTCTGGGTTCTGTCAGTAAGCCAGTTGGCAACCCATCGAGTGCCATAGGGATTTATGCCCAGCTTAGTACGTTTATCTATGATTCCAGAGTGGGGGATGGTGTCGAAGGCCTTGACGAGGTCCAGATAGGCTGTGTGGACCGCTTTACCCTCGTCCTCAGCTCTGGAGACTGATTTGAAGAAGTCAATCAGGTTCAGGAGACAAGATCAGCCCTTCATGAACCCAAACTGGATGGAGTCCAGTGTTTGAAGGTTGCCAATGTCTTTGTTTATAAGTTCCATGATAATGCATTCCATGCCCTTGCAGACCAGGCTCATCAGACTGATGGGATGGTAGTTTCTGGGATCCAAGGTGAGTCCCCCCTTGTGGAGTGGGATAACTGTAGCTGTGTGCCACTCAGTGGGCATGAAGCCTGAGGTGAGGCTATGAATAAATATGACACTTAGGTGAGGTGCCAGTTCATTTTGTAGTTCATGTAGTACACAGCCTGGGATGTCATCTGGTCCCATGGATGCTGTATTCTTAGCTTTGGAGAGTGCAGTTTCTACCTGTGTGGCCGTGATTACCAGAATTTGGCAATCTTTTGGTATTGAGATGGGCCCTTTAGGGGTGAGAGGGGAGGGTGAAGTTGGCACTAAATTGATCTGCCAGGATATTGGCAATTTTATTTTCATAACTAGCTTTTGAGGATGTGAGGATTTTATGAAGGATCTCAGCTTCTTACTGAGGCTGCTGAGGGAGTTTTTTGCATCCTGGGATTTTCCTCTTTTCTGCAACAGTTTCTTCCTTCTGTTGTATAGTTTGTTTATAGCAGGGGACCACCAGATTGGCTTCCTTTTTTTGGAGGAGAGCATCTTGGTTCTATTTGGGATGGCACGATTCATGCATGAGTGGATGTGCTTGTACAGTGCTTTAGTGTAAGATTCAGCAGTCAAACTTTCAGATCCCGTCTGTATGGGTGTCATGAAGTTTGTCACTTCTGACTTCAGTAGCATGAAGTTGGCTTTGGAGAGGTTTTTTACGGAGGTTTCTTTACTGGGGGGGTGGGAGTGGGATGTGGATGTCAAGGGTGATTTATTTACGGTCAGACCTGACCAATGAGGTGGTGACCACTGATGTGGAGCATCTGTCTCCCATGTTGGTAATGACCAGGTCTAGGATATTGGAGCCTGTGGTGGGACAATGGATTAGTTGATCCAGGGTGTTGGAATTTATGAATTCCCAGAACCGTTGGGAAAAAGTGTTGGTACCTGAGTAGTTTTCCCAGTTAATGGCAGGGTAGTTGTCCACATCCATTCCCTATAGTGGCAGTTACTTTATAAAAAAGAAAATCAACCCTGAATGCAAATAAAGTTAAAGTTTGAAGGCAGAAAATTTGTTCTTCGCCAAGAGTTTTTTCCTGCCCCACATGTACTTTCACTTTAAGCAGTACTTAGCTATAATTTATTACACCCTCATCCTTTTCAGCTGGCATCATCTTTATGCCTTTCAACTTGAAACTTCCCCAATTTTCTCCATTCCTTAGCTTTGTTTTTTAAATCTTGTGTATCCTATCTCTTCTCATAAAATGAATATTAAATAAAAGTAGGGCACTTTGCCAACCATATGTGTCTAAAGAATAATGCTTTTTGCTGTTTTAGATTCAAGGCCTTTGCTTTGAATGTTCTGTACAGGATCTGATTACAGCAGCCCTCATATGCCTACTGTGTGACCTTGAGTAAGTCACATAACCAAACAGTGATTGGGGGCAAACAGGAATTTGGACTAGGCTCCTTAATGGTCCCCTGGACTGCATTCCTGTTAACAGAATACCTATAGAGCTGTTAGAAAATGGACAACATTTAGAAGAAAGTCAGACATGCAGCGATGAGACTATCAGCAGTTAGTGCTGGCATTAGATCATTTCCATATACGTGCTCTTTGTTTGCTTTCCTGTTTGTTGTTGAACACATCTATGCCCATTCACATCATTTACAAAGAAAGTGACCACATTCACCTGAAAATTAATGAATATGGCCTGTCCCGCATTTATTGCTGACTTTTTGGGCGGAGTAATTTTCTGCCTTTTTAATCTAGATAATATGTTCTTCGGGATAAAGTAATATGTTTTACCCAAATATGGGTAAGGCCAGATCAGTAGTAGTTCTGCCTGATCCAGTAGCTTGGACACACAGTGTGAACTGTTATATTTTGGAATGATTTGCCCCATCTTCCCCTACTACGTTTATGGCTCTTCAGATCACATGGTCAGCTGGATTCACAATATCCTGGTATTCTGTCTTTTTTCTGCATGTTAGTTCACTTTTTTAATAGTTATCCTAAGTTTAACTGAAGAGATTCCTTACTTTTAGTACCCACTTTGAGATAAGATTTCAACTGTTTGTTGAGCTATGAAACATGACTTTTAAAGAGCCAGATATTACTCTTGAGTTAAAGCAGGATGTTGGTTCCCCCCAGTGTGTCCTGTGAACACAAAGGGTTGTGGGACAGGCAAAGACAGCAGGATTATAGGGACTAAAAAGAAACTGGTTGTGTTAAAGTTCTTCTTTATGGGGGGGGGGGTTAGAACCCATGTAATGGACTGTCAGAATGAATGATGATAGTAAAATCAGCTGCTGCATTCAAGAAAGGACTGGAAAAGTGGAGAAAAAGTGAGACTGAAGGGAGGGATGGAGGTTTGGTAGAATCCTTACTATGAAATATGTGTTTTCTATCATTTTTTTAAAGGTATTTATGGCTTCCTTAAACAGAATGACCATCTGCAGGTAGCTACTGCCTCTCTTCCCTCCAGACCCCCCCTCTATACTGGCTTGCAGGTTGGACATTAGTCTTCAGCACAGAGCATTAGATGACAACGTATTTAATCAACTTCATGGATGGGAGAGGAGATTTAAGTGTACTGACCCTGTATCATGTGCTAATAACAATACAGATTTCTATTTTTATATGTCCTAATACTTTTTTTGATAGGAGAGGTATGTCTGCACCCATGTGTACTTCTACCCATGAGGTGTTGACATCTGCTTTCCCTCTGTGTGCACACTTGCTTAAAAGACACTAATGATGCTGTCCAACAACCACTAGACAGCAGGACTGTGTTGCAAAAACCCACAAATGCCCCCAAGGTAGGTGAACTGACTGTCAGATGTTCAAACCTATTCCTGCCAGCCAGCCCTCCATTTTCTTATGTAACTAGTCACTCCCAGATCACCAGCATTGCAGGGTATTTTCCACAATTTTTGCACCTTCCTAGATGCAGGAAGGCACTCCCTCCCCAGTATTTCTGCTCTAAGTGGTAGTGTTGCATAACAGTATAGTAACAGGAGTTAGTGCTAATTCTCTGAGACAGAAGTTACCCAGCATGTTCTCCTCTGGTCACACACTATGGTCATGCTAAGGAAATGAATACTTGTCCCAGTATGTAAAGCTTTATTGTCCACTATTAGTATGTCAACCGATACTGTGTGGTACATTTTTACATGTGTTACTTCCATGACTCTACTAACTTGGAAATCTCAGCCTTTCCCAGCCAACAAGCTGGTCATTTTGCATACTTGAGCTCTCACTGATGCTGCATTTTACCTTAGAACATTCATTTCCATGACTTTTTTCCTGTTTCTTCTTATGACCCTTCCTCACATACTTATAGAGAAGAAATACAGGCCTAAATAATAGGAGGCCCTGTACTGAAGACAAACCAACAGCTTTTGATCTGCAAAGGTTGCTAAATGGTTGTCTGCCATCCATCCATCCTAAACCCTTTTTCCCATTTTGCACATGGGGTTGATGTGTCGCTTCAGCAGTGACAGTCATCTTGATCCAAGGTTTACACTGCTGGGTGGCAAGCCCTGCCACAGTAGTTCATCTGTACTACTCACTCTCACACATACTGTCACCTACAGTCAATCCAGCTACTGCATGCCTTTGGAATTTGGGAGGAAACCAGAGCACCCAGAGGAATCCCTCACAACCACAGGGAGGACATGCAGACTCCACACAGAAGACACCCCAGCTGAGAATTGAACCAGAGAACCTCTTGCTAGGAGGTGACAAACACCACTGCATCACCCCTGCCACTCTATAAATGGTCATCATTAAATTGTTTCTTGAATTCTCCTTGCCTTCCTTCTACTTAGCACATGAGCTGCTGCTGGCCTAAAGAAGTAGTTAAGCATAAACTCCATCCCATGACACTGATAACCCAGGTGGTAGAACAGCAGCACCATAAATACTGCAGAGCATCTCAGTAAATCTGTCGTGTACACTTTTGTGAGAATGTTTATGTCCTGAAAAGCGCAATTTGTTACACAGGAGTTTAGAATGAGTACCCAGGTCACAGTCATGTCAATAATGTTTGGCACTGTTCTTTTATAATTTTTGCTCTTGAATACCTTTATTCAGCATATAAATGTTTGTTTGATTTATTGATGGCCATTTGGTCCCAGCAGGGAATTTAACTATAACCTTCCCCCTGCGTTGCTTCTTCATAATCTCTCTGGGAGATAGTTACATAGTTCTAGGTTCTGCACTGGACTCTAGAAACAAAAAAATGTCTCCTGTCTTAGCACTTTAGTAGCAACAATGCAACTACCTACATTCTATCTAAAGATAGTTGACTTTTTCGACCTATTGCGTGGTGCAGAAGGATGAAGCCCTATGACACAGATGACCTAGGATCAGCTAGTGACAAAATCTCTGGAGAAGAAAGTGATGCGATTAGTGAGTCAGTAGCTGATGTCATCTCCCACAGCTGGAAGGATAGGAGACAGACAGTTCCAATGACTCCATGCAGAGGCTGTGCAAAGTGCAGCAGTATGTTGTACCAGGGCATGTTCACCAACTCACAGGCAGTGCTTGTGCACTGAAGCTGAATTTAGACACATGCACAAAAGAGATAACACCTGCTGTGCTAGGGCATGTTCATCAGCTCACAGGTGTGCTTGAGCACTGAAGCTGAATTTAGACACATGCACAGAAGAGATAACACATGTTGTGCCAGGGCATGTTCACCAACTCACAGGCAGTGCTTGTGCACTGACGTTGAATTTAGACACATGCACAAAAGAGATAACACATGCTGTGCCAGGGCATGTTCACCTACTCACAGGCAGTGCTAGAGCACTGAAGCTGAATTTAGACACATGCACAAAAGAGATAACACATGTTATGCCAGGGCATGTTCACCAACTCACAGGCAGTGCTTGAGCACTGAAGCTGAATTTAAACACATGCACAGAAGCGATAACACATGTTGTGCCAGGGCATGTTCACCAACTCACAGGCAGTGCTTGAACACTGAAGCTAAATTTAGACACATGCACAGAAGAGATAACACATGTTATGCCAGGGCATGTTCACCAACTCACAAGCAGTGCTTGAGCACTGAAGCTGAATTTAGACACATGCACAAAAGAGATAACACATGTTATGCCAGGTCATGTTCATCAACTCACAGGCAGTGCTTGAGCACTGAAGCTGAATTTAAACACATGCACAGAAGCAATAACACATGTTGTGCCAGGGCATGTTCACCAACTCACAGGCAGTGCTTGAACACTGAAGCTAAATTTAGACACATGCACAGAAGAGATAACACATGTTGTGCCAGGGCATGTTCACCAACTCACAGGCAGTGCTTGAGTACTGAAGATGAATTTAGACACATGCACAAAAGAGATAACACGTGTTGTGCCAGGGCATGTTTATCAACTCACATGCAGTCCTTGTGCAGTGAAGCTGGATTTAGGCACATGTACGAGAGCGAGCACATGTTAGGCCAGGGGATGTGCACTGAATCACAAGCAGTGTTTGTGCAGTGAAGCTGGATTTAGGCACATGTGCGAGAGTGAGCACATGTTAGGCCAGGGGATGTGCACTGAATCACAAGCAGAGTTTGTGCAGTGAAGCTGGATTTAGACACATGTACATGAGTGTGTCCATATTGTGCTAGGGCACATTTACCAACTAACAAGCAGTGCTTTTGCTTTGACGATGGAATTAGACACTTGTACGACAGTGAGAAGACCTCACTGAGATAGTACTGTGCATGACCAGGAATATAGAGGCAGGGAGTTTGAGCCAGGTTACATAAGCTGTGTCTGTTTAGGTAGTAGCCCGCAGTCAGCTCTTACCTCCCAACAGTGGTTATAACCAGAATACAGGCAGAAAAAAGTAAATCTGCAGTAGAAAGTGGAGACCCACCCAAATGGGTGGGCACTTTGAGAAAAATTACCTAAAAAATAAAATGCTGTTACGAAACCATTAAAATATATCATAATTTGCAGTTTATTACTCCCCAAACAGATCCCGCACCCTGGAATCATTCCTGTACCTGGCTCTCTAGCACTGTAACTGCTTACTTTATTGCTGTGATTAGCTGATACGTTTTTTTAAACCAGTTGCTTCCTGCCTCCCACTCTAGCCCACACTTCCTGCTCTCAGAACTGGTATGTTTGCCCTAGTGAAAATCTTACTGACATGGAGGGAAAGAAGAGTCTTTTAATGACTGTATAATCTTCCGTTTTTTTGCTAGCTTTTAGAAGCACAGTCACTGTAAATCTTCCCAGCACTTATGAACCAGTGTGTACAGTAAGTAGAGTTTTGCATAAAGTAAAAAAGGGACTAGGCTACATTACTGCTGTGTGAGTTTAGAAAGAGTTAACGCTTGTTGGCGTGTGCGTTGGACTCAGGCCCAGGCCTCAGTTTTTCCTTCTCCCTTTTCTCCTCAGTTGAACTGAGTCACTCCCAGCCCAGCTTGCTTGCAGCTATGATTGAAGTGAGGGGAGAAATTAAAATGGAAGTTAATCTGAGGAATCCTGCAGGTGTTTGTTTGGTGCAGTCTGATACCGTTTAATGTTACATCTTTATTATTAACCAACTGTGACTATTCAGATTTGTTTTATGTCTTTTTACTTGGTTTGTCAGAATGAAAACTAACGGCTCTAGTGCAGAGTAGGAAAGGCAGGAAAGGAAAGAAAAGAGCTGCATTACGCTGGGTCTGTGTCACACTGGAACTTGCCAGTCCTGACTTCTCCTTTTGGCGCGGGGAAGTTCAGGGGGAGGAGGTAACTGCAACACTGCTCAGGTAGCCAGCAGTGGTTAGCACTAGCAAAAGGATTTTTTTAAATTCTCTGTGCTCCTTGGCCCGCCCCACTTTGGCAAGTCAAATGGTGTTGGCACGTAGTAGTCGTCCATTGTTCCAGCACAGCCGCTTGGGCTGTTCCTCTCCTTCTGTCTCTCTCTCTCTCTCTCTCTCTCTTCCCCCTTTTCCTCTCTTTCTTTTTCTTAGTGTGAAGACAAACTGCTTTAGTATACTTCCCTTGTTTAGCAAAAAATGCCATTACTGTGTTATGTTTATGTGCAGAAATGGTCGCGTCTGTTGTTTCTGAGAATTCTCATTGCATTTTATTTTATTTTTTTTTCTCTTGGCTTGTTTTGTCCTTTTAGATCATGCTGTGCATGCAGAGGGAGCGGCGGAGAGAAAAACGAGCTCGACCTTGCCACTACCCAACCTGCTTTCCTCCATGCTCTGGGCAAGAAGAGGCATGAAAACAAATCTGGACATTCAGTGGGTAAGTTTTTAAATGTTTATGGATTAGAAAATGAGAATGTTTAAAATGAATCTGAACACTGAAACAAAATCTCGTTCTCCATAGTACAGAATCTTCTATAAAAATCTAAGCTATTTTGCTGTGTAGTTTTAAAAATCTAACACGTGAAATTGGGAAAAAAGTATTTTCGGATGCGATAATACTGGGTGCTTGCTGCGGACAATTATGAGACCAATCCTTTCTTAATTTTGCGGGGTTCGGTTTCCAAATACCACAATAACGACAAAAGAACAATAGCATTTAGGAAATAAATACAGCCAGAAATATCAAACTAAGGCTGATTTTGTTTGTATTTTATGTTTCACAGCAATAGTATTGAGGACTCAGCCTTTTTCAGGCTGATAAAATCTTTTTTTTTTAAGCAAGAGAGTATGACGATATAGATGGCAACAGCTTGCACCCCACCACCCCCACCCGTGCTCAGAGCTGTATCAAACTCGCTGATATTTTCATGTCTGTTACTTTGCTCCCTTCATAACATTTTCCTGAGTATGTCCTACTGTTGTGTATAGGAGAGGCTCTTACTTGCAGAGAAGAATTATAAAATCAGGACTGCGGCCACTGGGAATCCATCAGATTCCAAGGAATTTAGGCAGCTGTATTTCATATAAGCTTTACATTGGCTGTAGCACCCAATATCAAATTATAAAGTCAGTGACACCATTAGTGGAGACGAATGTTAAATCTGGATCTTTGGGTTCTGTCCCTTTTGTGGGTACATGGACTTGTGTCTCCATGTGTATGTTCTTGAGTGTACTTATGTGTGTGTTTTTGTGTGCGTGGGCAAAGATACAAAGATTTTCTGAGGAAACCTCACACATGAGTTTCGGGGATACTGTTCCCAGTCTCCGTACTGGCTTCCAGCTTACCAACATTTTTTGGAAACTGCAAGATGTCTGTTTGGCAGCTCCATCATGAGTGATGTGCTGTTTTCCAGCAGTAGAAGGGAACTGCATTCTTCCTTAAAATGGCGGGCATGATGTCTCATGGCAAGAGAGCGAGTGAGACTAAACTGAAAGAATGGGTGAACTAATGCCTGCTTAGAGAAATAAGCCATATTGAGAAATAAAGGTTTTTATTATTTATTTTTGTACCGTATGTGCTACTTATTTTTTGTTGTTATTTTTATTTTTAATTTTATTTATTTGCTTAATTATTTTGCCTATAAAGCAAGCTAACCATTCCATGTGTTAATAAAGTTAATTTTATTGGGAAGTTTAGTTAAAAAATCTCTCCATAACTCATAAGGTAGGCAAGGCAGATGAGTGACAATCCAATCCAGTTCATAAAAGAATTCACAAACATACACATGGACAGAATTGTGGTACCGATGTGGTCACTACAGTGTAAGAGAGTGCTAGTGAACTTTGATACATTTTGTAATGACAGTAACAAGTATGATAAATCTCAAGAACTTTGTGCTTGGTATTCCAACAGTAGCTTTATGGCCAAAGTGCTCATTAAATAGAACTTGACTAAAACATGCTTCAATGGAGTGAAGTCGATATTGTCCAGACTGCTGTGTCTGAGATACAGTAACCTTGCTGCCAAACTATTTTGATGGTACAGGGAGAAACTCCCTCAGCTTTGGGACATGAGGGCTTGCTCACACATGAAAAAGGAACAGTTTTGAAATGACATTGATCAAATTTTTTGCAGGTGACAAGGTTTATGATGATACCACTTCTCATCAGCTGCCACATAACCACTTGCGCTTGGCTGTATGCGAACTGTTCCTTGGTTCTAAAGTCCCACAATTGCTCACGAAGCTCACACTGTGCCACTGAAGATGCATAATGTAGTTGTGTTATCTTTCCTTGTCTTTTTTTGTAGACATGTACAGCTGGTCCAAAGCTCTGGCTTGCTAAGCACATGCTGTTGTTAACTGTAAGGGGAACACTTTTGCTGCTTGAAGCAATGTACTTTGGAAATGAATCACCCATGTCTGCAGGATAAGCAGCTGCTACAAAAACGCTAATTTCCCTTCCAAACAAATCAGATCATAAGTGGCAAACAGAATAATGAGCATTTTGTACAAGAACAAACAGTTGTTCATAATTGCAAAAACAGATTACAAAAAGAAAGCAGAAAGGAAGATTGTATTATTGATTTAAATGATAAAGATGAAGTGGTCTAAAAAACTTGTAGCTGCAATGTGGGACAATAGCACATGCAAGATAGGTTTCAACTCAAACAATAGCCGGGGAATTCTGGGGCAGCCATTTGCATGATGATGCATAGTTACTGGAATTACACATAAATATAATCCATGACGTGGCTTTTGTTGTGGGCTGCAGCAAAAACAGAGATGATTATAATATGTCCGACATTATAGGAATGCAAACTGCTGCATAGATGGTGTTAGAGGCATGCCCATCTGCAGAAAAAAAAAGATGTCATTTGAATGTCAGTTGAGAGACCTATTGTTTCACTGGGCCCTAATTTCATTTGTCTGATGAAGACTTCTCCAGGATCTTGCTCTACAACAGTGTAATTAGCAGCAAATGCAACTATTCTCATTCCAAGGCTGCATGACCTTGGAGATGAGTTACATAATGATTTTCGCATGAAATGTGCCCTAGACTCAACTTCAACTTAGTGCTCTATGGGAGTAAGAGTAGTACATGGGTGTTGAGATAAAAGTTCCCCACATCAAGTGGTGTAGCGGTTAGCATTGCTGTTTCACAGCAAGAAGTTCCTTGGTTTGATTCTTGGCTGTGGTGCCTTCTGTGCAGAGTATGCATGTCTTCCCTGCTTTAGTGTGGGTTTCCTCCCATGTTATAACATGTGTCTGGAGCATTTCTCCCTGGGCCTCTGCTGAAAATTGTCTTGTTCCAAGTCTGACTTTCCCGGTAAACAAATGCTAAATAAGTAAATAAAATCAAGGTATGAAGGGGGCTTGCTCTCTACAAAAGCATTTGTACACAATTTTCTGCAAAAGTCAAGATTTTATGGCAGACAGAAATGCAAATACATTTGCACATGTATTGAAAGCTTGTGATTCATGTCGGCAATAAATAGACTCCGGCAAGAAATGTTTGGTAGCCAAGCAGGTTGCCTGGTTTTAAGTCTCTTTTCAGCCAAGACCAAAAGTACAGAAACAAAATAATACAATAATACATAAATAACTATATCTATATCCGTGTCTATGTCTTTATATGTATATAGAGGCCTATCTCTATCTCTCTGTAAACTGTATATATATATATATATATATATATATATATATATATATATATATATATATGGATCTAGGACTATTGAACGAAAGTTCAATAGTCTGAATCCACAATAACCGAACGCACTTTAACAAAAGTGCTTTCACCGAAAAAGCGCTTTAGTTAAAGTCAATTCGAAAAAAACCCCAAAAAACAATAAATCTTCTTTGTATCCCCCATACCCTCCCTACTTTTATATTCTCACTCCGAGGTTGCACTACAGTGGGGAAAAGGGAATTCTTCCTTAACTGCTTAACCGCACCGTAGTGCGACTGGCACAACCAGCATACATAACCAAAAGTGCTACTTTGGTGAACAGCACTTTCGGTTATGTATGTTCAGTGATTTCTGCTTCGGCAGAAAGTGCCATCGGGGATCTGTACGGATCCCATATAAATATATATATATATATATATATATATATATATATATATATACACACACACACACACACACACACATATATATGTATATACATACACACATATGCATGTATGTGTGTATATGTTATGTGTACAGGATATATATATATATATATATATATATATATATATATATATATATATATATATATATATATATACATATATATAGATATCTGTAATACACACACACACACACACACACACACACACACACACACACACACACCCCATATGCATGTATATATGTTTGCATACATACATACAGTTGTGAAAAACATGGGGTGCTGGAGCATGATATATAAAGTATCTTGTAGTGTAGATTTAGGGAATGAGTTATAGAATGTTTACTAAAGCCAGGAGTAACAAAACTGAGTTCCCTCATCCCATGGCATTCAACAGTGCAAAACAGATAATATATTACACAAACTGGATCCTGCTTATTCTATTTATTATTATTATTATTATTATTTTATTGTTTGAATTACTGTTTCCTATTCAATTTCATTGCAATATCGTGATTGTGGTATTAATATAAGTTATTTTACAAGTGTGTACAAACACACTGTCGATAGTCTCATGGCTGTTTTTCTACTTCAGTTCTAAGGCAATTTTTTAATTGTTTCATTTTAAAAACAAACGTCTTAGTATACGATTTTTAAATTCAAGTCCGTTTTGTCAGTAATGTTTTTTTCAGATGGGCTATCTTTGATTCGTCTTTTATTTTATTTTTTGTCCTCTTTTTTTTTTAATTTTAATTTTCTTTTCTGAAAGTTTGATTTAAGTAAGTACACTTGTTTCTGTAAGGTGGTTATTTGTGTACATTTTATATATGGAGATGTGTGCAGCGTTTTCCCCTTTTTCCTTTCTTAGCTGAGAACATGGTTCCTCAATTGCTGATAGTGGTGGAATGGCGACAAAACCTTGATGATGAGGGTAAGATGCCGATAAAGAAATTATATGTACACAGTAGCTTACATGCAGGTTTTCAACAGACACTATGTCTGTTGGTTAGGTTGAATAAAGCCATGAATCATGAACAGAGTTCCCTAATCCTGCAGTTCAAGATGTTTTGCATGTCACGTTATCAGACCCCCAAGCATTCCATTTGTTAGACTTCCCCCTTTTAAGTTTGACTTACTGTTTTCCATTCATTCCAATGGGGTAAAGTAAATGAGTGAATTCTGGTTTGATTAGGTCTTTTTATTATTTGAGCAGGTTTTATGAAATTAATGCAGCATTGGTAGTTTCTTAACTAGCTCTGGGTTAAGTTGCAGGGTTTGTAATTATTATTATTTGGTATTTTGGTATAATTTTCCTGCAGTATCTTTAAGATCATATGTAGACTACTTGGTGGTATAATGTACTGATATTTAATTTATTCAATCATGTTAATTATTTTATTTACTTTTTTTTTTTTTGGATCAAATTTTACAATAATTCAAGCTTTTAGGATGGCTGCTTCTATTTTATTTTTAGCTGTTTTTTATTAGGCTTAGAGGATTTTTTTTTCTTTAGTAAAGACTGATTTGTTTTCTATATATTTTAAGTGGTGCAGTTACTTTAAGAATTTATAGTGCTTATTTTAAATCTTTAAGTCCACGTAGTGTGCTACATTTCATTTTTCCCTTTGTAAATGTAAATGCCTGGAGCTTAATTAAAAGAGTAGTGTTACATATGTTTATTTTTAGATTTGTGTTTTGTTTTTGCGTATGACTTTTGTCTTTATACATGTCGGTAGTGTATACATGGTATGTATCATTTGCTATGTTCGTATTTGTGGTTGGTAACTGGGGACAGGATGCTGTTTATTCTATTTTTCCCTTATTTCACTTATCCTTTTTATTTATTGTAGATTTGGCTTTGGAAGGATAGCTTTATATGTGTTAGGATCTTTGTATGCAGTGCATGAAGTTCCTTTTGTGTTTTAGCAAGAGGGTTTAGTATATATTTTAGGATAAATGATTTAATTGTTAGAGCAGTGATTAATGTTTTCATGATTAATGAGGTTGCAATTGTCCTCTCGCTCTCTTTCTGTATATGTATGTGTCTATGTGTGTGTATATATATATATATATATATATATATATATATATATATATATGCACAAACAAGACCCAAGTGGGAAGGAACGCTGATAAAAATTCACGATGCAATCTGTAGTTCACAGCCATTTAGTAAAATATTCACAGTTCAAAATGAAGTTCATGACATGAAGTAAAATCCCATAAATGGTTCAAAATTTGTGAAATAAACTGTTTAATAATATATATACAAATCCATTTAAACTCTGGAATAAATATACTTAAGAGAGTCATGTGATCTTCTGCATCAAACAATTAAACAATGAGTTTAAAACAGAGTTTAAATGGATTTGTTTGTCTGATGAAGCGGATGGATGTCCGCGAAAGCGCTTACTTTTTTATTAAACAGTTTATTTCACAAATTTTGAACCATTTATGGGATTTTACTTCATGTCATGAACTTCATTTTGGACTGTGAATATTTTACTAAGTGGCTGTGAACAACAGATTGCATCATGAATTTTTATCAGCGTTCCTTCCCACTTGGGTCTTGTTTGTGCATTTATTTGGGACATTTCGCTTTTGTACATATATATATATATATATATATATATATATATATATATATATTATATATATATATATATTTAACATTTGTTGACCGGGAAAGTCTGACTAGGACAGAGCTTATTTTCAATGGAGGCCTGAAGAAAAATTCTCCAGACACGTCTTTAGAATGTGGGAGGAAACCGGAACACCTGGGTGAAACCCACGTGAATGCAGGGAGGACATGCATACTCTTCACAAAGGCTTCCCAGCTGAAAATCAAACCATAAAACCTCTTGCTGTGAGGAGACATATACACATACAAATATTTGTACCCATGTGCATGGGTGCAGATATGGCAGGTATGTGTTTTTATCGCATACTTTGTCTAGATCTGTTGTTAGGATAAACCTAAACCTATGGATACGTGCACACACACACACACACACACACACACACACACACACACACACACACACACACACACACACACACACACACACACACACACATACACTATATGCACATATAGATAGATACACATACATGCACACATGCACTGCACATAATCAAAATACATCTGGTCTACTTGAAGCTAAAAATCTGGGGGAAAAAATGATTGAAGCTTAAAACATCAAAAACACAAAAGTGTGATCATTAAAAAAAAACAAGTGTTTCTTGCCCTACCCTTTCCACCCTATACATTTATTTATTTTATTTATTTTACTGACATTTGATGTTAAAATTTGCATATACCAACTCCATGACTGCAATTCACTATTGAAAGGCTAAATTCTAAATCCCTCTGTAGCGCTATCTCTTATAAACACAAAGTAGCATTTTTCATTTACTAGAATGATAAATTACTTATGTCATGGCTCATTCAGTTCGAACAACTGAGCACTTCAACATTTTATTTATCTATCTATCTATATGTTTATATACCCTACTCATATGAAAGCATTATTTATATATGGGATATACTTTGAAAAAGCAAACACTCATGTAAGCAAATTTTTTTTCTCAAGTAAAAAAATTAAAAACTCGTATGATATCTGCAAATATTATTTTAAATGGAGTTTTTGCTAGCAGGCTTTTGTGCATGGTCACGTTGCAGTGCAATAAGGGAATTTGCCCTTACTCTGTTGCTGTGCGATCTCAGAGCTAGTCTATATAAGTAGCAAGGGATGGGGGGGGGGCTGCATGGGGGAGTATGCTCCCTTGCAATAAAAATAGTTTTAGTTTTCATATTTTTGATAACTTTAGATCAACATACTGTGTGTGTGTGTGTGTGTGTGTGTGTGTGTGTGTGTGTGTGTGTGTGTGTGTGTGTGTGTGTGTGTGTGTGTGTGTGTGTGTGTGTGTGTGTGTGTGTGTGTGTGTGTGTGTGTGTGTGTGTGTGTGTGTGTGTGTGTGTGTGTGTGTGTGTGTGTGTGTGTGTGTGTGTGTGTGTGTGTGTGTGTGTGTGTGTGTGTGTGTGTGTGTGTGTGTGTCTACTTCAGCAGACCAAAAGTTCACTTACTCGACTTTCAGCTAGCTGAGATGAAAAGGCTAACAACTGCAGAACACTGACATCATGGAGCAATGACTTCCCACTCCAGGTAAGTAAATACTTGGCCACCGTGTTGAACTTTGCCCCTTACCACAGCGATAGTGCGATCTTGGAGTTGGTATATTTAGTTAGGGGGTGGGTGTGCAGCCCCCACATGGGTGGGTTTATTTTCCTTCGGTTTTACTATTTTGCAGGATGGCCAAGTGTTTACTTAGCTGGAGAGGGAAGTTGGTGTTCCAGGTGTCGGTGTTCTGCGGTTTGCGGCCTCTTCGTCTCGACTATATGAAAGTTGGGTAAGTGAGCTTTCAGTCTACTGAAGGAGATCCATGTGTGTGTGTGTGTGTGTGTGTGTGTGTGTGTGTGTGTGTGTGTGTGTGTGTGTGTGTGTGTGTGTGTGTGTGCTTGTGTGTGTGCGTATGTGAATAATATCTGTATCTATCTATAGCTGTCTATCTATATATATATATATATATATATATATATATATATATATACACATACACACACACACACACATATATATATATATATATATATATATATATATATATATACAGAGCGAAAGATATGTGTATGTATATATATGTATATATATATATATATATGAAAGTATATATATATATATATATATATATACATATATATATATAAAAGTATATAAATTATTAGTTCTAGTGTGTATGACTGAATTATTTTAATGTCAAATTGAAAACACCGACAAAAAGTTTGATCATACACAACACCAAAATAATATCAAGAAAGGAAAAGTATTTCCTTTCACGATATTAACAGAAAATCA